>NC_089853.1:6454404-6601904 GCF_036373705.1 Amia ocellicauda
TACAGCACATAATGCGTCTCTCCGGCGGTCCTGTGCGTCCCGCGGCTCTGTGGCCCCTCGGCTGGAGAAACCCAACGCCTCGGTGATGCACGTTAAGCTGGCAACACTAGAGTGTCCATATGGAAAATACGCAACACTATACCTTGCTTCCCCTTATTTACACCGTATTGGATGTTAGGGCTTTATGTAAAGGGACTGTCTCGTACGCGGCGCACATGTTTTGCCCGGGCCACGTTGTGTGCGGTTGTCGTTCGGTTGCATTGTGGTTCTTGACATCGACGAGGTGAGAACAATTTTGCACAAACGTTCTACTCGAGTCGTTGCTCTCTGATTGAGGCACAGGACTATCTCTGTGCTCGTATCACAGGCCCCTCTCTGGGGAGGTATCAAGCGCAGCTGCTTCACTTTGCATGCATATATACAGGGTATTTTATTGGATAATCTGGCCGTTTTACTTCTGTGGTTTATGGTGTGCGTTTTGATTCTGTGGATGTGTTTTCTCTGCAGTTATAGGTCTATTGATAATGTTGTACTAGCACGATTCGACAGCTCCGCCTGCAGCTGACACGTTTCTGTCACCACGACCAGAATTGTCCCTGTATTGCCATGATGCCACAACGTTACTAGTCAGCTGGGTAGATGAACACGCATAGGTCTGATACTCCATAAACCAGGACACCACCTAGTAAACCATCAAATAATTGTATTTTGTTCAGCTTTTGATTTTAATTGGAAGTAGATGAATAAACCAAACAACCTGGCCTTATTTGACCTCCAGTAGGTGACATCTATCTATCCACGTGTCTTTTTATCACTCTTTTTAATTTCATATTTTGTGATATCCCATTTCCACACAATCATATTATTTGTTTCCTATCTTTCAAGTTTTTAGTTTGGCTGTAGGTTGTGCCAATCGACCAACTAATCAATCAATCAAAGAAGCATACACATACTGGTATTGTACATAGAGTTTACACTTCTTGCATGTGTATAGGACGATGGATTGTCAGAGTGTGTATATGTATGTGTGTGACAGTGTGTGTAATCTGGCTCCCTCCCAGCTCATGATATCAGATCACATGAGCCTGAACACGTGTGAAACACGATGTCAGAGCACAGGGGGAACAGGGGTGTGTTTGCTGTGGTGAGCTGCGGTCTTTTTGATCAGGCAAAGATAAATATTAGAGAAGACGAGCCTGCCTCGCTTTCAAGAGCTGGAACTGGTTGGGGAGTGGGGGTGCTGTTTGAACAACGTCCAACAGTGGGAAACAGCAGAGGGATGGAGGAGCTGGGACCGGGCAGGGGTCAAGGTCATGTGACACACCTGTGTGTTGTTCTCTTCTTTTTGTGTGAAACTGCAGACCCAGCCCTCCCAGCCCCCTCCCTGCTTGCTTACCCAGAGATCTCACAGCGGCCTCAGTGCCAGCAGAGATGAGGTAACCCTGGTGAAACGTCTTCGCAGGGACTCGGCACCAGCAGGCAAACCGGTTTTCAGAGCAGCTCGGAGTGTGAGCCGGGCCGCTCAACAGACAGCCGGGCTTATCATTTGCACAGATGAACGAACAAGTGGTTCTCCGTGACTGCAGGCGGGAGACACTCACCCAGAGAATATGTAGCTAAAGACCATAACTAACTCATCCTTCAGCACCACACGAGAACTTGCAACGGCACAAAAATATTGTATTTACTTTAATATGATGAGAATGTACACTATATTCATTTATTGTTCTCCTATCTGTCTGTCTTATCTGACTATCTAATCTTTGCCAGTAGTAGAAAAACATTCCTGAGTGTGTGTGTGTGTGTGTGTGTGCTGTGGTTGCTTCCCTCACGCAGTATTTCTACTGTTCTTGAGTCTCCACTCAGGAGTGAATTACGCCAGCCTTGCCCCTAACAAGTCAGTTACAAAGTGCCAGGACTTAATCACCGCTCCGGGGACGCTGTGCTCACTATGACACAGTCCCCTATTTCAGCACATGTCAATAAGTTTATGAAGCATAGCATACCACCTTATTTACCCAGGGAGCTCAAGGCTGGCAGTAGGCAGGTGCCCAGATGCACAGGGAGACTGCTAATCGGCCCTGCCAAGCAGCTCTATAGCGTCCCGCGTGGCTCCCGTCCGGCCCTGACTGAGTGTAATCCTCCCGACACAGCTGCCAGCATCCCAGGGGATTATGGAGGGGCTCGGTGACAGTCCCGACCTGTTGCACTCTACGCTTGTCACTGCACTGCGCTCGCTGGGCCACCATCCGGCAAAACAACAGTGTGTTGCTGTTTAGGATCAACAGGGCAGAAGCAGGAGTGATCGCCGGTGGCAAGTTACACTACTGGCCTTCGGCGCAGGTCGTCAGACTTGAATAAGGCTTTCAAAACATCTTGTCCGGACAGGAAAACTGACACGTGTGTTGGTTTGTGTGTTTGTTTCTGGAGTGATGCTGTGGTCTTTATCACTGGCCGACCTCTCACAGCAGAACACGCTTGTTATGAATTTTCCCTACCTGTGATAAAATATCAGTTTTATTAGTAGAAACAAACAGAGTCAGAGTTCAGCTTTGAATATCACCCCCGTGTCGACACTGTATCTCTACAGCAGCTGCCAATACGAGAGCAAACACCATCTCAGCTCTTATCAAACGCTCTTTTGCAAGTGGTTGAATTCATGACAATCTCAGGGAGAGCTGCAGCGGTGTCGTCTGACAGTGACGCCCGCTGTATGGATGTGCGGAGGAAAGTTCTCTGTGTTGTCATGGAAACTGCCGGTCCGGGCCGGCCGTGCTGAGCGACGGGAGTCTCGGTGTGGTCCGGATGAGCGGAGCTGGAGTCTCCTGTTTGGGAGCGAAGCAAAGGCAAGGTGACTCTGACAGTGGGATTGGAAGAGAGGCTGATGTTTTTGCACTCTCACCGCAACAAAGGAACTCAGTATCAGACACAAAGGTAGGGGCCGAGCTGAGAGCAAACAATTTTGGGAACAAAAATGGGAAAATAATAAATGATCCCTTCCCGGTGATATTATCGACACGCGGGATTCGTTGGCATCGACTGATAGCCTTGATCTGAGCTGATCTCTGCTCCACAGTATTTGAAGCCGTGATATGCCTGCACTTAAACTTGCAGGTTTAGGGCAACATCAGATTTAGCAGCACGTGTCCGGTGTGTGTTTGATCCCTGCCCACCTTCGGACAATCTCTGACTGAGCTGCCCGGGGGTCTTCGCTGCGTTACTGTCAGAGACACCCACATCATCGCTGTCACCCCCACCTCTCCGACGAACAAAAACAAAAAGTCAGCTGATCAAACCGAGCCTCCGTCAGGAAATCACGGACCAAGAAGAGACAGGGAGTGCCTCTTTTCAAATTGTTTAAATATATAACATCAAACAGTATAATTGGGGATATATGCAGATCCATAGAACAGGCCAGTGGAATAAGATCAACAAAACCCTGGAGCTCAGATGGAAAAGGAGTGTGTGTGTCTGCTATGAAATATAATAATAATATATACATATGTCATCATCACCATCCATTGTCAGTCTGTTGCTCATTGGAGGAAGTCCTCCCCAAGACTTTTCCACTGGTTTTGATCTACATAAGCCTTACAGCCAGCTCTGATTGGATCCACATGTTCCACAGAACTGAGAGGAAGTGTGCGAGATATTCAGGTGTGATTTAGACGTTATTCAGGTGTCACTCACACATGGGTTTGTGAGGAATGGGCGGCCATTATCGTCACGTGTGCCTGTTTCATATATATATATATATATATATATATATATATATTTCCCCACAGCTGTGCAACTATGATTAGATCTGAAACATTTAAAGGGTATTTTTTCTCAGACTGCACTACAATGCTCACAGCGTTATTGTTGTGCAGAAAAACACTGTGATTCCTCTCTAGAGTGGATTAAACTGTATCTCTAATACACTGTGTTGTGAAGATTTTTGTAGTAATTTTGGGCTGTTCTATTTATAGACTCATTCACGTGTGTTATGTGTATCAAAAGGGCGAGAGAGAGAGAGAGAGAATAGCAACGGAGAGAGAGAGAAAGCAAGAGGGAGTGTTTGCAAATAATATGTCAGAGAAAGAATAGGCTCCTCTGACAGTTTGTGGGCATTGGCTGACACAGTGCATGGGGAGTGTAGCAGAGGGGGGGGTGCCGTGCTGATGCCAGCAGCGTGCAGGGATTATGCAATCTTCCCGTTTTCAGAAAGGTTGAGTCAATACACACAACCCCACATACTTCAGAAATGCCTTTAATCAGTACACAACAAACACAACCTGGGAAGCTGTCTGACTCTGGGAGGATTAAACCAGCTTTACTCACATTTCTGCAGCTGAGCATCTGCAGCGTACAAACTCATTCTTGAAAGACAGGCAATACAAAAAAAAAAGATATTTTGCATATGTGTACTTGAGGTAACACAACAGCAAAAGTTTATTTTAGTCTGTTCTTTTTTATGTTTTCTTACCTCATTCCACGTCACTGTGAAATGATTGAAGACCATTCAGATTGTCTACGCAAGTGTAAACCAAATGCATGCTTTTTTTTTCACCCAGTGCAGCTGCTAAAAATACCCTGACCTTTTTCAATCTTGTTATTCTCCAACCAAAATAGAAAAAAAAGAGTTGCTTAGAGCAAAGCAGGCATCCTCCAATTGAAGAATCCCGGAGACCACATCCATTCACGTGCCAGAGCCTCACATTCCTCTCGGGATGACCATTGATAAATAACAAGCTTACATAACCTCTCACTCACTGTGTCAGTTTCACGGATGTCTGCCCGCCTTCGAGACAATTCGAGTATCAAATTAAAACGTGCTCCCGCGTGCCAGACATACGGACTAATTAAGAACAATACCGTACAGAGGTGGCAGAATTTCAAACTGAGAGAGAAGATGAAACAGATTGGGAAATGTAGGTTCCTGGGGGTGAGGAGAAGGTTCCCAGCTCATGTCTAGACCACGGCTGTAGTGCAATCAGCAGTCCCAGCGCCATTCATCAGCCCTGTGAAAAAGCATGCTCTCGTTATCGCAGGGGTCCGATGCAGGAATCTGTGTTTACTGCCCCGCCTGGGTGCCCCTCTAGAGTTCGGGCAGCCCTGTTGGCTTTGCTTGCTTGTTTGATTGATTGTTTCTTTGTTTGGTCTTTGATAGAAGTAAATAAGTATGTAAGTAGGTAGGTAAGTAAGTAATTAAGTAAACACAATCACATGCTTTTTCTGGATCTCCGTAAAGAGTTTTTTCCCAGGTCCCCAGCACTGCTAAATGAGCAGCATGTATTGTAAGATTCATGAACTGCAAGAATCCTTCACTTTGCATTAGAGTTTCTTACAAAAAGAGTCCCAGACGTATCTTTAAACAATCTGGGCTAGAACAACAACAACAATCAAAACAAAATGGAACAAAACAAAGCAATTATATTCAATGTCTTACCATTACAAATTCTACATTCATTAAGAGCTGCACTCCTGTCCCCTGGACTCTGAGGCCACCCATCTCAAAGTGTACTGTGCTCTGCCATGGTAAAACCAAAGCAAAGTGCTGGAATGCAAAGTGAAGTCCTTTAGAGTTTAGAGATGCAGTACTCTAAACCATGACGCACACAATGGAGATGCAAAGCAGAGCACACGCACGGGAAAAGGACAAGGGACACTTTCCCAAGGGCAGCAAGGTTCACAATTAAGTGATAGCCATGTCCTTTACATCCTTTATTTATACTGTGAGACAAACAAACAAGTAAACATCAAAATACCCATCCCATCCCAGTACTCATTCATAGATCACCAAGCTCAGGCCAGCCAGAGACGCAGCCCAGCAAGAGGTCAGGAAGAGGCAGAGAGGATATTCATCTAAGCACGCTTTTATCAAGAGTTTATTTGGGCACGACAGGCCTGCAAGAATGGTATTGCTTCATGTCACGGCCGCACACAGAGCCTAGGTTGCCAAAAGGCTCTGTAAGAAACCCGTCCATGTTGGAGAAGACACCGCTGTCTGGAGTCTTGTTGCTGCTCCTCTGCAGTGTTTCTGAAGGCTTTGTTTAGCTCCCTGCAGGATCAAGCCCAGGCGGTCATGTGACACTCTGATTTGAGTGGGCGAGAGAGCGAGGAGCCCAGTGCACCAGCCTGTCAGTCAGCGACGATAGCCTGAGATCCCATCAGGCTTCGCTCCATCTCCAGCGCTGATCTCGGGCTTATCTCAGCTCCCAACCCTGCCTTGTGTCGAGAACTGCCCCGGCAGACTTCTGCTTCGATATCTCCTTGAGCAAAATCGATACATGTTGCAGGGGACAGAGCGTGTTGCATGGGACAGGGACAGCCAAGGTGCTGTACGGGATGTGTCTGAATACATTACATTTGGCAAGCATATGTGTGCGTGTGTGTGTGTGTGTGTGCATGTGTGTGTGTACTGTAGCTCTCCAGGATCTCCAGGATATATAGATATTTATTCATGTACATTTATTCATTTCATTTTTAGTTTCTTCTTCTTATTATTATTATTCGCCGGCATTATTTGCTCTACAAACAGTCCTATCGAATTATTTGTTAGGTTATACAATATGCACATACAGTGCATTGTTTGGGTTCATTACATTAAAATGTTTCTTTAAATATTCACCAGCCAAAAGTGTGGCTGAAACCCAGGACCCCAAGAAGAGTCTAATGCTCTGCTGACTGAGCGAACTACCAATCAACGTGTCCACAGTCATCACCATCACCATCAACACCTACAGTCTCCTGCACGATGAAGGCTCCCCGTGATGCTTCACTGGCTTCGATCTACAGCTTCTCTTTTCCACATCACGCCTGCAAAGTGTATGATTTAATCTTCCCGTCTTCTATGTGCTCATCTTCTAGGTCTTTTTTCATCTCTTGGGATCCATTCCACAGCTTCCATCTGTTCTTCTTGCACTGTGTCTGTTGCATCGCCATTTTAATTTTCACTCTTTCAATGATGTCACATATTTTGGTTTGTTCTTAGAGCCATTCATTTATTTTTCTATCTCTTCTTGTTATTCCAAGCAGACTTCTTTCCCTGCTCCTTTGTACATACTAGAACTAGTCCATGATTGTACTATTGTACTGTACTGTTACTCCAGCCCCCGGACTGCAACAGACCAGTTTACTCACTGCGCTGTAACTGCAGCCCACACTATTGCAGCAGGACTATTCATTCTGCTACACTGTAGTGAGTGACTGGTGTTGTATTGTTCAAATGAGATGGTTCATGTTTCAGATGCAAACGACTAATTTTGCGTTTCTCTGATCGACTTGGTTTAGCTGAATTTAGTTGCCCTTTACTCAGTGAGTCTTCTACTATCAATAAATCAATCCGTTTTTATTTTGAATAGCGCCCTTCACAGGGCAGCCACAGAGCGCTTTACAGATTTATAAACAATCACAAATAAACACATAAATAAACCAATAAAGAATTACAAAATAAAATAAACCATTAGGCCCTAGTGCTTAACCCTCATGGGAAAGTGGAGTAAATTCCAGGAGTGTAGAACAAACATTTACACCTGTTCATGAAAACTGAATCAAAAGAATCGATTCGGACTTGACTGAGCCCATTCCCATGAGCCACCTTTGTGATTCTTAAAAAAAAATAAAAATCTTCCTCCAATCGCACATCATTAACTGGTATTTCAAATGATAAAGTATATTTATTTTCTGAAACACAAGGCCAGGGGGGTACTATCCAAAGTAGGGAACTCTGCTGGGTCCTTGTTATTCATGAGAGCAATGAAGTGTCCCTACCAATATTTTGATCAATCTGAATTGTCTTTCTCCATGTCATTTTATCCGCTCCACCAAGAGTTAACTCTTTGGGCTCGGTGAATATTTGAATTACTCCCGATTTCACCCTCTGAGTGCTGCTCATTATTTATTTATTTATTTATTAGTTATTAAAGAGAGACAGAAGACATACCACTAGCTTTAAAAATAACGGCACCCTGGGATTTATTGGTTGACATTGTGGCAATGATTCAATGCTCCTCTATCTAAATCTTAAGGATCTGTGGTTTTGGGGTGCAATCAGCTGACCAGAAAACTTCCAATCCCACTGCAGCAGGGACGCGGCGCGGCTGACGTCAGGGACCGGGCAGCACGCGCGTTTTAACTCGAGGCGTGGTGGAGCCAGATAACCACACACATACACATTTTTGTGAAATTTGTTTCCATTGTTGCTTCACTCATGTTTTTATTGTCTTCTGCACCCACATGGTTGAGCTTTCAGGCGGTTTTGTGTAAGTTTGTGTCAATGCATCGAGACTTGGTTGACGTAGGAAACAACAAACACAACCTCACTCAACAGACACACTGAAATAGATAACATGTACAACAGTAGTGTTTTTGGTTGTTGGTAATGTTTTGTAATGCTACACGCTTACTGACAACCAAATAAGCAAACAACTTTTTAGTTTTTTTAATAAACGAAACACTGTAACATTCAATAACTGGAAAGTATTTAAACTATTTCCTTAAACCAGCTGCCACACATGACCAGGAATACTAAGCACTCCATGCTAATACAGGAGTAACATCTTTTTATACCTTTTTATATACCTGTGTCATCTGTTTGTGAACTCTTTTGTATTTCCCTGCTGTGTGTGAACTGACAGGCGGTGATAATCATTCGCACCCGGGACAGAGGGAGGACTGAGACAATGGACAAGGTTTGTGAAACACACACACGTGCAGGCGGTGTCTGCGATTTTGGGAATGATGGTTGTGTCTGTGATTGATACTGGATATTTGGATATAAGGAACACATGCTTTTTGGCAAACCTGATCTTTTGTGTTTACAGTGCTCACTCCTGTAAGCTGGGCTTGGTTGGGATTTAAAGTCTGGACTAAGAGCAAAGGGTGGACTTTGTTGGGGTGATGGTTAGTGTGGGGGAAAAATGTAGGAACGGTCTGTAGATGACATGTGAATGCTTCCACTGGTTTTGGTTCAGGTTGCAAATAAATGTAGTGTTCAGTTAGTTGTTAGATTTTGAGCTGGGATGGGGTTCGGGTTAGATTCCAGTCAACGCAGACTGCCATGAAGTTCAGGGATGCGTTTCTCCTGAGGTGGCTTGAGTTGTGGATTGTGTAGCTCCTAGAACTGGTGTAGGACAGGTTTGTGGCTCTGGCTGTTGTTGCTAATGTTGTGTTTTGTCGGTCTTACAAGGGGATTTATCTTACTGGTCTAATGCTGCGGCACTGTAACCAGTTGTTTGTGTGAAGCCACTTTACCACAGTGGACAAACTTACACCCCTCCGAAGTTGGAGAACTGTCAAATGGAAAACAGGATGTCCACTAAACGGTGACCAAGATTGTCTCTCGATCCTCTCCCTTCCTCAGACGTCTGTCAAACACATGCAACACGTGTAGTGTTTGAAGAAAGCAAAACTGACCCCAGAACAGAATAAACTACAGGCTGTTTAATGAGTTAATTTATTTATTTAATGAATTATGTTTACATCAGAAATGCTTTGCTGAGTATTACTGACAGCAGATGGGAAGCAGATGTGTACCCTAGGGTGTAGAGAGAGAGAGGGAAGAAAAATAAAAGTCCCACAGGATAATTGATGGGCTATGAGAACTAGGAAAGCAATATTAAATCAAGATCTGTATAAATATGGAGCTGTGCAAAAAAGACTCCTAGCAGTGTAACGCATATTATAGGATCGTGCTGCTGGCCCTTTGGATCAGTATTGGGGGGTGTTTTCTGCAGAAAGCGCTGTGCTACTTAAGAAGCTGACTGACACGCGTGCACAGAGGGTCACCCCTGTTCTGATGTATAAACACGGGTCAGTAAAGCCACCTGCAGGTGAAGACCAGTTACACTTCAGCTGTATTTGTATATTGTTTGTTGCGATCTCAGCACTTACATAGTTAAGCGAGTGTTGGCGGTGTGGGTGAAATAAAAGTATCTTCTCCCTGCAAAGCACGTCTTGGAAGCTTCAGATGAGTCAGATTCCCAAAAACACAGACCCTGGGCACCGATACGGCTGCAAACCCTGCGTTTCTAATTAAAGACACTTGTGACAGATTTAAGAGGAAAAAGACAACAGTAAAATTAAAGAAAAGCGCCTTTCATTTTTCAGTCACACAGAATTACTTGCTTTTTTATATTTTCCTACCCCATGACACTGGTCCTTGACTTTTTCTTGCTTTTGTTTTTCCTTTTCGTTGAAATAATCAAATTTTATTGCCCGCTAAATATTTTTATTGGGATTATAATTTGCGCAAATAGGAGACTGTCAACAAACTAGAACGTTTCCAGTGAAGTCATCTTCTTGTCCAGCAGCCAGAATTTGTGAGGAAAAGATCTGGGAAGGGGAATAAAGTTATTGTTATAAGCAATCAAATACATAAAATCTTGATACAGTTGGATAACTATTCTCATGAAAGTCATTTTTTACTGAAAAGTTGAGTTCATTTCTTTGGCACAAGTCGATAGATTCAAGGGAGCGAGTGGGAATAGTACACTTTAAAAATGGTGCCACTGTTAATTAATGATTGCCTTTGTTAACGAGACCCCGATTTATTTTGTGCGTTGATATTGTTCTGCAATCCGATTACATCAAAAACAGTAACTTACATAATTACTGTCAAAGCCCTGATTGTGTTTAAATTACCATTAACAGGATTGGGTGGTTTCGGTCTGATTAGTAGGACCTGGAGTCAGTTGCAGATATCTTGAAATCCACACCCAATAAGCATGCCTGGACAACATCATCAATCTCACTGATGTAGATGAGTTATTCAGTTTAAACTGCTCTGATAAGAGCTTATCAGAACTGAACCATCGGACCATCTGCCCGACCGGGGGACGGGATTGCGAGCCCACCTTGCGTGTGACAGGCGTGTAGCGGGCCATGTTGGCTGGCCGCCCGACAGTGCCCATGTGCCGAAGGCTTCAGTCGCCCTCTCGCGCTCAATCGGGGTCTCTTGTCGAGAAGCAGCGAGCCAAGCTGCCTCAGGGCGAACGGGAAATTATTCATGAAAAAGATTTCCAGACTGGGCTTCACCCAGGCTGATTGCCACACGACTGGGCTTGAGCTGAGCTCCTACTCTGTACCAACCGTGGAGTAAAAACCAGACACGAGACTTCATTGCAACCTACAGTGTAGACTAATATCAGGGAATCTGATACTTAAAACCTCTGATCAATAATAAAATAACTGTTCACGTTGTCAGGTGGCATTGTCTCCTTTGTGTAGCGATACATTTGGGGATGTAGTTCTTTCCTACAATAGTTGCTTTTAAGTATCAGTTGTGGAAATGTGGCACCTGATGGTTAAGTTTTCACCCCAAGTTGAATTGGATCTCGGTGGAAGTGTCCTCCTCTGAATTCGGTCTGTAATAACATTGTGCTGGACAATCGCATTAACCTCTCTGTTTCCCCTGCTACACAATAATCCAATCCACCAGGTCCCTGAAACGGAGATGCCATACGGTAGATGCCGTTGATTCACTGGCTAGTTTCACACAGGAAATTTGATTCCTGCATTTCTCCAACAGGGGAGAAGTGGAGGAAAAAGTGGCTTGAGAGAGAATATACCTGGGTTTTAAACTTTCTTAAAAAAACTGACACTGCGTCGTCTTGTCTCGTTGTGTTAAAAAAAGAAGCACAAAACCCCAGTTCTGCCTCTGCCTGGCTGCCCTGAGTTTTGTGCTCTTGCGGCACGGGAGGCTAATTTGTAAACCTTGAACAAGCTCCTCTAATGATGCGCACTAATTGGAATTTGAATTTCTTTCTGATAGGTTAGGCATCCTATACAAAATCAAACTCCCATTAATGTGAATGTACTGAAGCGTTTCCAAATGGGGTACTTTTAAAGACCTGAAGAATAAAGTTAGAGAATAGAGACGAAAAGCAAGCACGATAGCACAGGATTGGGCTTCTCTTCTTGAGCTTCATTAATTAGAGTTTATAGAACTGAGGATTGTATTATTAGAAGTGATTGATGACCACTGACTCTGAATCTGTATTCATTTTCTGTTTCCTCCTATAACTGTGCATCTGAAACTGTTAACGGTTGGGGTATTTTCTCTCTCCACCGCTCAGTAACGAGATATTTCATTAAAATATGTTGGAGAAGAATCAAGACATGAGCACGGCGAAATCTTAATTAGTTTTTGGAAGGGGCTGATTGTACAAATGCCGGGAAGCTCTTCAAACGATCGGGCTATTTTGTCTGACAGGGAAAACGGTTTGTGGAAAACAGTCTCGTGGGCCGCGTTAATGGAGCGCTCACAGCAGGATCTATTAACGTCTCTGCCTGCGTGCGGCGCGCCACTCGGCCCAGTTATGGACGTGGAACCTGAACCTCGGTGCGTGATTGGCTGGGCACGGGTTCCAGCTGCCCGTATAGCGGATGTATAGAAATAGATACAACGAGCTTCTTCGAATTTTCAATTGGCTAGTTTCAGCACCCCTTTAATCATCATATAACAACCATTATTAATCAGGATTATAGGAGCAATCTGGGCCCCAGAGAGTGGGCTTTCATGTCCAGTGCCGAGAAAAGCCCCGGTGCCAGTGTTTGAAGTGTGTATGTATATCCCCTTGCTGGCACTCATAGGTCAAACGCTTAACAATGCCAGCGCTGGCGACCTCTGACCTCTCTGGCCTCGAGAAGCAGCCGCTTGTTTCTCTCCCCTGGGGTTGGGTGCAGGTCAGGGTGTTGAAAGCTGTTTAAGCGGTTTTATCCTTCGCCTACATCACTGTAAGTGTTTAATCAGCCGTTTTTTTATTTTATTTAATCCACTGTCTGTGCGGAGATGGGCTAAAAGGGGACAGGATCTTTTTTCCCTGGTGTCTGCTGACCTCCGGGCTGAGCGTTGCGATAATTAGGAACACGGCTACGGCCCCTGACACAGCTGTTTGGCACCCTTCGTCAGAGACTACGTGACACACGTATCAGGACCATTCCTGGCTGAAGATCACCTTTAGTCTGCGACGGCCGCAGAGCTTCAAAACAAACAAACGGCATAAATAAATGTAAAAATCTTGGGCTTTGCTGATTGCCTTTTGAGGAGGTTATGTAAATGTCCTTGTGCTGTCTTGGACTTTTTGTTTCCATAACGTACATAGTTTAAAATGCATAAATGCAGTTATTATTGCTTCTCATGCCTTTAAGCCTTTTCTTTTTTAATATAAGCGCATCAATTCTACTTATTCCTTCCTCTATAAAGAGATGAGTTTCCCTTCTTTCCTCTTTGAAAGGACAATATTTAGGCTCGTTGTGAGCTAATGAAGCCAGATGGGACATTTACACGTTTGTGATCCCTCAGGTGGAATCTGTCGGCTCAATAATGACTACGATACATAATTCATCTTGACCTCCCATCGACTGCCCGCGTGGCATGACATGAACAGATAAGATAAAGAAGAACCTCAGAGCCCAGTCCCTGCATCTGGTCTGTACTTGCGTTTGATCAGAATTACATCTAACTATAACTCTGACCCGAGCTGCAACTTCTGTGCTCACGAACGCTGCCTTACTCGCGCCTCCGGAGCTCAATGTCATATGGTGTGGCAGCGTTAATGCGCTGTATTGTTTCCATTTTATAAAGCCTACTCTGTTAGGTTTTCAATGCGCTCAGTTCATACGTTACGAGTGTCAGCGTTTGGAGGAGGGGAAAAAACGCCCTGGAAAGTTGTTTGGTTCCCTCCTCAGCTGGTGTGCCAGGAAAGTGTGTGTGGAAAAAACAATAACAACAACAACATTCAATAACTGTTTCTGAGTAATGAACAAGCTGAGCCAGGGTTATATAATTCCAAAATCGGCATCATATTTACAAAAATTTTAATTAAAATGCAGAGGAGGCAGGAAAGTGGATCTGGTCTGGCGGAGTCGTTCCAGGACAGCCTCCAGCTTTGCAGCGTTCAGAGGATTACATTTCTTGGTGCCCCAACGTAGTTTGGGTCTCTCGTATGACCGGACTCGTTCAGGGTCCCGGCGAAGGGCTAGGCTGGCATTGTGCAGATGCGTGCTTTGATTGGGGGCAGTCATGCAAGACGTGCTCTGAGCACGTTCGTCTCCCGGGACTCCCAACGATGAGATGGGCAATTGTACAGTTTTTCACTCTTACGAAAACATATTTTTGCTCTGACTTTTTAGGTATTTATTCAATATTTTTCTGAGGGTCCAGGATTGTTGGTTATTGAACACATTTTGACCCCTTCTCTCGCCTCTCCCCGGCTCAGCAGGTACTAAGTGGAAAGTGCTGCGCTGTGCCTCTCACACCCCTCATCCAGAACAGGAGAATGTTCATGTCTGTTTTATGATTTTACTGCCATCGTGTTTATTTAAAAAACTGTAACCTCCCCCACCCCCCACCCCTAAAAAGGCCACATATCCAAGTATCTCTGTATTCACGAAGCTTGCACCAGATCCGTTCCTCTTTACAGTTGATGACAAATGTTTTCAGACTCTCTGAATTTTAATCGATTTGAAGGGAATATTCGTCCTAAGTCAGTTTGTATAAGACGGGCAACAAGTCACTGTTCTCAATATATTTGTAGTTAATTGTTCAGTCACAAGCCAGAATGGAAATGGATATATTTGGAACAACAGTTTCATTTCACTGGACCCTTGCCGCCCCCCCTTATTTGTTTCCTCTGTGTTTGTTGTCTGAAATGTAGCCAGGAATCTATAAACCCCACTTTGCCTTTTTTATTATTCCAAACGGAACACTGGAAGGTCTGAATATTCCGTGTGTTAATAGGAAAATAATCACACAAGCTGAGTTCAGATTAATGAACTTTCCATAGATTTGTGTTGCCTTCCTGGAAAGAATTTAAGCTAATTCAACCATCATTTGTATTTTTGGTTTTACAAAGTACCTTAAGATATATATGTTGGCATCTTTCCATAGAATTTTGGAACGATAACATTTAATTTGATTAATTTAGGCATATTTTCCTTTAGGTCAAGGTCAATGTGGAAGAATGTAGTTTGTTTATATATATACTATACATGTACAGTAATTAGTCTGTGTACTTTCTTTAGATGTCTGATTATTATATTATCATTATAAGGGTTAGTAAGAAAATTTTACTGAGATTTTACACACTGGACACTGTTATAGACAGCACTTCAGTTTCCTTTAGAAAGTGAAAACATTTGCATGTATTGGGGTATCTTTTCTGTTATCTGTTAAATGTGGTAAAGTGTTTGTGTCACTGAACAAAAGATGTCAATACCTTTTTGTAGTTGCACAAATAAACCTATGAACCTTGTTCTTAATGCTGATAATTTGTTAATTACACTTTAAGTAAAAAATGATAGGCCTGTTAACCAAAGAGTAATTCAGTGATTGTGATGGAATTGATGTGAACTTCGGTATTTTTAAATATTTTTTCCCCCTAATGTGAAAAGCTTCAGTGTCCCGGGGGCCTGCGAGTCTAAACTAGCCTTCAATAATGGATGCACAAAGGTTAAGTTAACAAAGTCAGGCAAACAAGCCTAAATAAAAACGTAGCACAAAGAAGTAAGGTAGGAGGCTCTTTAAACTTTTATTATTATAAATCGCCTGCTGTGCACGGCATTACTAATTCACAAGGAACAGTAACGCGGAGAAGGCAGCGCCCCGCGCAAAATGGATAGCGTTGTCAGTCTGAGGCGAGCGCAGCCCTCACTGGCATGATTAGGGCGTATCGGATACAATGCAGGCTATCGCCCTAATGGAGCAATTGATACCTGGGTCGGTGCCGCTCTCTGTGGCCGCTGAAAACCTTCCCTTCACACTTTTACCTTGATTGGATGGCCCTCGCTGCCACGCATTGTGGGGAGTGGAGCCCTGGTGTGGATTACAGCAGTTGACGTTTTCTGGGATGTTCAGTCTTGCCCATATAATGAGAGAGGATAGTGGAAAGCCAAATTTATTGTGTGGGGGATGGAAAGATATCATTCATCGAATCGAGTGCCTATGTTTGCCCACTTCCAGCAAAGCCCAGCTATCCTGCCCAGCGTCTCTCTGAAACTAACCAGGGCTTTAGTTCCTCAGATAAGTTCAGAGCTGAGGAGAGGAGGGGGATCGTGTTGAGGATTATCTTGACATCACTCATGATCAAAGCCACACTTTCATGATTGATTACATCTTACAAGCAGTCTGATGTTCCTTTGATCTGATTTAATTAATTTGTCGTCCTAGGAAAGAAAGAAGAAGAGAGAAAAAATTAAAATCCCGGGCGAATTCATATTCAGAAAGAAGCATTTTGCATAATCCCATCTCGGAGGACTTGAAAGGTCTGCCGGAGGAGTTATTATAGGAGCCGTGGATGGGGGTCATCACTTCTCTTGTTTGTGTTCCACAGGCTGAAGTAGCGTAGAAGCACAAAAACTCAAAAACAAGACCCCAAACACAGCTCTGAGCACCACAGGCCTTTACCAGTCCCAGGATGAATGATGAGCCGTTGAGCAGTATGTCTAGATTGCCGCGGGGGGTTACCGCGCTGCCAAGGCCACATTTAATAGAACGACAACAGAAACTGCAGTGCAGTGCATGCTGGGAGGGATCTAGTGAACCACAGTTATGGTAGCCTGTGGTGTTTTTAACTGATAATGGTGTACAGTGAGCTTACCTTCCTGAGCACGGCGATGGCGAGCAGAATCCAGTTGGAGGACCATGAACACATCCTTACACATGAGTTTGTTGTGCAGAGTTGTATTAAAAAACAAACAAAAACGCTTGTGTTGGATCGCACGGAGGTTGGGAGTCCGGCTTCCTCCTGCTGCATCCCCGATCACGCTCGGCTCCCATGCCTTCTGTAATTGGGTTGTTGGGATTTTTATTGGGGACTTCCAGCGGTTGGATGTCTTCCCAGATGTTGTCAGAGTCTTGGCTCTGCCGCTCATTCTTTAACGTATGGGTAGAAACCAGGGCCAGGGAACTGTAAAACCTACGCAGCCTGTCTCCTCCTTTAGATCGTATTTATTCACTGTTATTGAACATGAGCAGCGTATCCTGTGTTTTCTTTACGTCCTCGTTATGGTGATGCATTGTGTCGTCTCTGTCATAAAAAACAAAGAAAACGAAGGTGGGGGGGCATTATTGGAAATGAATGTTTGAACAGTAAAGCGGTGGTTTTAACTCTAAGAGGCTAATTGATTGGCCTATTCTGCGTCTCTTGGCTGTTTTCCAGCTGCTGATAGACTGCTGTTAGAAATTGAAGCTGCACTCCTGACTTCCCGGCTGTCCTCAGATACCGCAATCGCACTCTCATTCCCTGCCGCCGACCTCTTCAGCGTGGGGAGGGTGGGGTGGTCAGTCCTTTCTGCTTGGCCCTTGTGGCTTCGCTTATTAGCGTGTGATTTACACACCTGTTCTCAGTGTCTCTCCTCCAGCCTGAGTGGGCCGAATCCTGCACCGAGTGGCCAGGCGTCTCTCCTTCCCTCGTCTCCGTCTCAGCCTCCAAAGGCCTGGCAGCTCGCAGTACAGAGCCTGTCACGTGGCTCTCCCATTGCCGTCGTTAAGGAATCATTTCACAGAGGCTGCACAGAACATCAGCGCCGCGCTCGCTCCCCCGGGAGAAACGAGTCCCCGATCAAAACAGATTAATCAACTCGTGAACAAAACGAGTGGAAGGCTCTGAGCATGAGGCTACAGGTTTTTTCGGGGGCGTATGTGGGTCAGCGTGTTTGTACCAGGCCGTATATATACGTGGAGCCAATTTGTGTTATTTTGTGCCAATATATGTTCAAACAATGATTTTAAATGGTTTTCGTTCTCCTCATGAGAAATTACCCTGAAGAAAAAATTCTACGAATGCAAATGATGTCCTGGGGCTGAAGTCTTTGTGTGTGTGTGTGTGTGTGTGTGTGGATGTTGTTATGTGTGTGTTTTTTACACGCTCCTGTGCGTTCGGCTCTCTGCAGAGCGCGGCGCTTTGGCTGTGACTCAGGTGACGGACAGCCTGGCAGTGTGACCGAGCGCCGTCTTTACACCGAGGAGTTTCACATCCGCAGAGTTCCCCTCGGCTGCAGCCAGCCAGGATTTGGCCCTTGTTATACAGCTGCTGTTCACGATGGCAGCCCGAATTGAAGAGCCAAGAGAGGCTGTCATGTTTGCTTTTTTGGAGGATGAGTCAAAAGGAGCTCCGTGCTCTTTATTTTGTTCCTCTGTCCGAATGGATGTATTTTATTTATTAAAATGTTCCAATATACATACATTCACGTTAGCGATGCTGTGGTTCAGTCACCGTGTTCACTGACTTGGGAGGACTGCGGGTCTCGCCAAAGGGCAAATTAAATGCATGTCAAACATGTAACTACAGCCGAATTATTACCTTTGTGTATTTTTTTTTTTTTTTGCTCATTGTTCTTTTTTTACACCAAAGAAAACTTTCAACATTTGTTTGTAAAGTTCCTTTGGCTCTGTGTCTTTTTTGTTGTTTGGTTTTGTTGAATAACTGGCATACGTTACAGTCTTGTCTGCAGTCTATCTATGGAAAGCATAGGTAAACAAGAACGCTAAAGGGGACATTATGATTTGATCCCTTTGAACCATGTGCTTAAGGTGGGCTTTAGCTGGCTGCTGCAGAAAGTTCATGGTGTTTCCTTCGGAGAGCAGGTTGATTTTCATTTTGTCTCTATGCCTGTTTATTTACACTAAAGGATCTTGTACTGCTTAAAGGCCTAGTCAGAGCAGAACATATAAAACCCTTTGCAGTAAAGTCATGGATTTCATTGTCGTTGCAGGTGAAAATACCACAGGGTACCTGTGACTATTAGTATTATCTGTCACACCTCCCCGAGCAAAGAGAACAACACCCTGCCAGGTTTGCATGGTCAGTTTGGATGATCAAGTTTTTAATAAGTTTAAAAACTAAATGAGTACGTTGTCAAACCACACATCAGCTTCATCCTGACATTCTGCATTCCTGTACTAACGACAGTCGCTAAACCTCAATTAGCGATTCGCGTGCAAGTGGACAACTTTAGATCTCTGTGTGACCGGATGACCGAGGGACCGGTGCTTTGTTATTTCTGGTGCATTTTCAATGAGGATATTGTCCCCAGCCCTCAGAGCATAGAAAGAGTAGCCACACCTGGGGATGACGAAATCCCCCCGAAAGAATCGAGCCTTTCTGTGCTGAGTCAGACTCTGTTTTCCTTGTTGTGGAGCAGGGAAACGAGCTACAGCGTTTAACAACCCTCTGACAAAACGCCCCTGATTGCTCAAGCCTGTGCTTTGTTTCCAGACACGTACTTAATCAGAGGAAAGGAGAAGCTTGACTTTGAATGGTGCTTATTTAATTTAATCTTCCTAATGGGATTTTTATTTTACGCACGGACGTCTGTTTCCTTCAGAGAAGCGTGGCTGCCCCCGCTTTGTTGCTCCCTTCCGCCTCTATGTGGTAATGGGGGAATCAGATGTAAACAATTTGCTTAGTTGTTCTGTAGTACATTTTTTCCTTTGGTTTGGTTCAGTACAAAAACCCTGACGAAAGCCATATTTTGCTGAAGATCCTACGTGCTTTTGGAAAATGGCTTCGTGCATGAAGTTTGCATCTTAGGTTCTTTAAAGCGTATCCACTTATGGTCAGGAAAAAAGGTGTGGAAATGTGAAAAGGTTTTTATCATTATTTATGCAACTCACATCTTATTAACATTGCCCGCGAGTAGAGTTTGTGTTCTGGCCAATGTCCTCACAGCAAACGTGTATCTAGGATGAGAAGCTTCAAGTCCTGACCTCAATCTCATAGGCCTCCTTTGGGATGAAGTGAAATGATGAATAAGGCACACAGACCACAGAAAGCATCTTCTCCTAATGTGCTGCTGAAGGAAGTGCAGAGTTGTATTCTGGCCAACTGTCAAAAGGATTGTTGCAGTCATTAAGGCCAAGGGTAGGCCTACAGCCTGAGAGGAAATTCACCATCCACTGTCTTTAGGTGGTTAACTGTTGCCCTGGCACTGTTAATGTGCAATATTGTGTGAAAACATGCATACATCATCGCTCACATGTGCACTGACATAATTGAAGGTAGTGCAAAAAATACTTTTCCTTTATGATTCATGCCGTTAATTGCTTACTCATTTCTGTGGGACACTGACTGAATGAAAATGTTATGAGGCATACAACCTTTGGGAATTTCAGAGCAAAGTTTAATCGCTCATCCTTGCTTTTGGAAAATGGGTTTATGACATTATTGTTAAATGCATAATCACTAACAAATACAGAAAGCATACGGTGATGTTTGGGAAAACGCAGTCATTGGATATGGATTCATAAGTGGGTGAATTTGAATTTCACACTTTAATGACTCGGAAATATATATTTAATGCCTTGTTAATAGTTTCTCTTCTCGATCATTATTTTGATATTAAATTGTAATTATTTTCTAATTGATGCTCAGGCATTGTAAATGGTAGATACTGGAAATCCATGAAAACAAAAAAACTGTCTTGCTCGAGTCGCAAGAACTGTACTTTTAATTATCCTGTTGTTTAAGTTTGGTGAACTTCGCCGTGTTTACAGACGCATTCTCATTGGTAGCCTCCATCATGTATTTGCACGTTGTTCCACACCGAGGGACTGTTTACCTGAGTGACATGGGCTGTGGGAAATACCTGCAGGTAAATGGCTGCCGTGGAAGGGAGGCACTTTTTGAAAGCTGTTTACTTCCGCATGAGAAGTAATTACTCTCCTAGCTGAGAGTCTTAGTTGTCGTCTTTTATGGCAACGTCTGCAGTGGTGTGCCTGAGTCAGACTCCAGCGCAGACGCCTGGAAATGCCTGCCGCTCCAGACTAAGCAAGCAGGCCAAGGCAGAAGCCCCTGACAGTGATGGAGATAGCGGTGCTCTGGGATGAAAGCCTGAGCGCAGATAAGAAGAGCAGAACTGGACGCTCAGACCGAGCGTGGGAGCACTGGGAACCCAATGCGTGCCGAACACCCAGACACCCTGCACACTGACCCGAAGCACACCGTCAGTGCGGATTCGGAGCACAAGCCAGGCCTAAAGATGGTTTCAGTTGCATTTGACAGGTGCCGTCATGGTTGGGGTTTCTTTTCAAGTTGTATAATTGTGGAAAATTAGATTTTTTGTGCGTGTGCAGATTTAAAAGCATACGACTCCATGACCCCACTTTCAAACTTGCTGACGGGGATTTAAGAAGATCTAGTTCTCATTTATTTAGCAGGCTTAGCAGGCCTAGAAACAAACATCGAAGGGGAAAGAAAATGGAAGAATCTACGACGCAGAGAAACGCAACAGTTTATAAATTACATTCCAGCCCTCATACATGTAGAATGTGAACAGAATGCCGATGCTACACAATAACAGTGCTGATGATGATTCGGCAGAATGCATTTTTCCCGGATATTTTTTCCTCCTGAAGTGATTGCCTCTGATGATGTCTGGGGTGTGTTTAATAATCCTGAAAGAAGGAGGCCGCCACGGCAGCAGGTGGGCTGGATGCTCATTGCTCATTCACTCAGAGCGCGGATGGAAGTGTACATTCGAGAACTCTCCATTATTGTAATGAAGCCGGTCCTGCGAGCGGACGTGGGCCCGCGCTATTACCGCAGTGCATTCCATCTGATAGGGCAGTGTTCGGAGGTGGGGGGGGTGGCTGACGGCAGGAATCCAGGGAATCAAGAAGCAGGGGAATAATTTCGGATCTCACGTTGCTGAGCGATTTGATTGACTGTTCCTGCGCTTGCTGTGTGTTCATTAACACTTTGTTCTGGGCCTCTGAGGACAGGAAAGAAAGAGGAAACTGAGAAAATGAACAAACAAAAACAATCACTGTCCATGGTGTGTATGTTTTGGGTGGGCAGCCCAAAAATCGATACACAATCTAGGATTCCACCTACATGGGTTCATCCCACACTCGGCACACTCCTACACACGGACCGGGCCGCTCTGGCAGCACATCACAACTCTCCTCCACTCTCCTCCTGCTGGGAAACCATGAAACCAAAGCTTGTGTGTGTGTGTGTGTGTGTGTGTGTGTGTGTGTGTGTGTGTGTCTCTGTGTCTGTGTGTGTGTGTGTGTGCGCGTGCGCGTACGTGTGCGTGTGTGTGTGTTTTGTTGCACTGGTCCAGGTCAGAGGTGTGAAGCTCAGTCTCTGCAGGGCTACAATGCCTCCTGCTTTTCACTCGCACTAGACCGTTGAATTACTTAATTAATCTGTTTATTTGATCAATTAGACACTTGCATCATTGTTTCTTTTACAGTTAGTGTCATAACAGAACAACAGTCCTCAGATTCAAGGTGCACTAGTTATAATTTGCAGTGTGTAGAGAATTATTACATTAATTCAGGTAATCAGCAAATTGGACCAATTTTGTAACTGGGAGTAACAATATCGACTTGTCTTCTTGGGCTTTCCCTCCAAGGTGACACTGATAGTTTTACAAACACACACTGCCAGCCACCTGTATACAGTGGAGGTGTTGTATTGTGTGGTTGTGTTCAAGAAACAGTTGTGGATGCAGAAAAAGAAATCAAACGCATCCCACTTCATAGCCTGAATACCTTTTAATAAGCGATTGCAGAATAACAAAGAAGGTTTTGTGCTTGAGCTGAGAGACAGGAATTTATGTACAATGTGGAAAAAAGGAGGAGGAAGAGAAGAAAGACTTGGCCCTAACTCACCAGAACCGTGTCCAATAAATATTTGCATCAGCTTATCATAAGACATTAAAAGCTGAACATGATGAAAATGTACACAGACTGGCCATGAAAGGAGCTCCTATTTACATGGGAATCTGTCTCTGTCTGTTAACGTGAAGGCGCTTATCTGATTGGTACTCTGGTCCTGGTCTGTGGCCCCCTGGGAAACGCCGGGCCGTGACGCCACGCTCTCTGACTGCAAACCATTTTCATGAATTATGCCCTTGATATTAAACAAACAGGTTCATTATCCTCTCCTATTCCTTTAAAAGATGGGAAAGTGGGGAAAATATTAAGAGTTTGTCACTTTTTATTTTCTTCAACAATTTTTCAAGTATTTTCTAATGTTTGGGGGAAACTTTTTTTCATTTTCTTTCCATAAACATTGATGTTAGAAAGCAGTCTATTATGTTTGGAAATGAAACACTTGCAAGACCTTTAACTGAAAGTCATTTGCTGCCTGATTTTGGGAGTAATCGATGGCTAATTCAGGGCTGAGTGGATGCCAAAAACACGTCCTGTTAATCACATTTTCCATTCCAAAATCCTATTGGGGGGGGACAGAAAATAAAGCTCTTAAAAGGCCACTTCTTTACTGATAATGACTTTCCTGGTCTAAACTTTCCACAAGTGTTCTTTATGCACATCTGCAGGCAGTAAGGGACATGGACAAATTCACAACACGCCTTATTTCACAAAATGTAGGTTTTATATCCTTAATTTGGAAACACCACTTGCTTTGGCTCTTTGTACATCTCCAACTCTCCAATTGCCAGCTGTAATCCTCTGGGACTTGCCTCTGCTGTCCGTGTACCGGCTCAGGATGGATGAGGACAACATGCATGTTTCCCACGAGGCAGGCACTGGTGGGGGGACACGTGCTTTTGTACACACTGCAGATGTCATGGTAAAGGCAGTAACAAAATAGAAATGGCTGCTATTCACCTTCCCAGCACTGATAACAAAGACTATAAACATAATCCTGTAGGTTTTATTCCATTTTCAAATAGTGTTAATAAAATGCCATTTTTTTTCCACTGCCACGCTTTTAGTTTGAACCCCAGAGACTCACTGGAGACCTTGTGTGTGCAAAGCTTCCTGGGACATGATTATTCCCACAGACTCTGTTATTAGGATCTCTGTGTTTTAAAACCTGTGAACCTTTTTTTCCCCCCATGTTAAAGAACAGGAATATTTAAATCTATTTGAAGAAATGTGTGACAGATATAACCCTTGTTTCCAATATTGAAAAGGGCAATACAAGCTTTGCATAAAACCAATTCAAGATGGGTAAAACAACATTTCAATTCACTTGGTGGAAGATGAATGCTCCTTTCAGATTAATAGGCAAAAGTTTCTGGGTGTCAGGGCTTGATTTTGCTGACAGTATTCTTTCGACTTCTCTCACACGAGCAGCACGTGCTTTCCCAACTCGGCGTCGAACGCGGAGTTCAGCGCTCGACACGATAAACACATGTGATGATAAATAAGACCTTGAAGGCAGTTCTGCGCGCTAGTAATCAGAAATAGATTTAACAGAACAAATCTAAATGTTTATTTTTAGCTCTTGCCAGCAAACCATATATGCTCTTGTGACCAAAGACTGGGTTTTATTTATAAAATTTGCAGATCACAGTTCTGCTCATCGAGCTTTTGAAAACACTGCACATGAAAAGATGTATTTATTTATAGAACTGTTCGAAAACAATTAATAGGTATAAAGGTGATTGATGTAAGTTTGGTTTGTTTTTTTTCCTTCCGAGGAAGAATAGACAGAAGAGAATTGATGAAATAAGTGACTGTTTTAGAAAACAAATCCCTAAAATCCTCTCAAACACTGGGACCGTGGTGTAATATATATTTGTGTAATTCTTCAACAACAGACATGCCTGCAGTGAATACAATACACAGAGAATACTGCTTCATTAAAAGTGGAAGAGAGACCTTTTTGGGCACACAGGTTAAA
This sequence comes from Amia ocellicauda, assembly GCF_036373705.1. Lineage (NCBI taxonomy): Eukaryota > Metazoa > Chordata > Actinopteri > Amiiformes > Amiidae > Amia > Amia ocellicauda. Next base: position 6,478,992 of record NC_089853.1, read on the forward strand.
TCATTTGGGGGCCTCATTGTTTAATTGATTAATCAGATAGTATAATGTTGTGTTAACCACCATCATCGTGGAATTGACAGGTAACGATGCAGGCAGAAAGCTGTGGAAGCACACAGGGAATTTCAGTAGCGCTGGATCGGAAATAGGGCCGGGAACCTGAGGACGACAAACAAGATTGTTGCGAGAAAGAGATTATTTTTAATCCGGCTGTGTTGTTATTGTTATTTACATAAATATCTGTCCCTCTCGTAGAGACTGTGCAGGACGTGAGAGACAACGTCACCCTCGCTGGCTCCTACATAGTTCAGGCACATTTGTCAGGTCTTTGTTGGTTACATTCGACTAGCTGGCTCAACAAATGACCTGCTGTTCATATTGAATAGAAAGACTTAGTTTCTCCTTTAAGTGAGAGGAAAGCTCTGTCTGGACTTGGCACTACATTCAACGGCAAACATTTCTCCCACGTTTGTAACGTGTTTACCCACTCCCGTGACCGGGCGCCATCACTTTCTGGCCTTCCTGAACCATTCCAGTCGAGCACATGGATATGATGGAAGCATCTTCTGTGTCAGTCTGACATGAGCGACTTGTTCCCCAAACAGCGGTGACAGAAACTGGGGCTGCGATCGACTGCATCTTATTTCCAGCCACAAAAGGTATTCTCAGCCACTGAAATATACTTTTATAATCCGAGTAGCTCAAGGACATGAATAGGACCCATAGTTTCCTATTCTATTAGCAGTTCACAGGATCTATCACCTTTTATAGATAGTGTGGCCATTTTGAAGAGCATACGAGTGTAAACGTGTAAATGACTCGAGGTAGCAGCCTCTGCAATTAAATACTGGACACATAGGGTTACTGGTTAGGATGTGGCAAAACTTTCTTGCAGTCGCTTCGATCATGTTTTTCTTTCATAACAAAGCCAGATACATTGGCTTATCCAGGTCATAAACAGGGAAATACAAAATTAAAAGCGAATTACAGAATATGTCAAGGTTTGGATTACTGTGCAACCCTGCCTGTGAACGGCTGCAGTAATTACATTGAGTACACGCATGCGGCCCCTCGTAATCACATGTAATCGTGCTTCCTTCTTTCAGGGTCATGTAGGAGATTAAAAATCCATGAAACGTATGTTTATCAATTTAGATAATAACTAGGGGGGAATGCAGGGAGTTGAGAGTGTGCAGGAGTCGCTGGCACACAGTCATGAGTCAGAGCTAATAGAGTGAGGGTTTGCTGCCCAAAAAGTCCTGGCCTATTAATAATGATCAAGCGCACCATGAAGAAGAGAACCGATTTTGTTTTTAGGCCTTTTAAAGTCTCGTCACCTAATTTGAAGCTCAGACCTGCTTGCACCCTCGTGTCTGTGTCTCTTTGGCCTCTCTGTGAGTTTGTGCACTGCCGTCTCACCCCACCTAGTGGCGGGCTCGGTGCCAGGCGGGCCGGAACCTGAGGGGCCACACAGTGCGGCCGGGGTCTCCTGCGATGGGGCTCCTTGTTTGTTTCTGCAAAAAGTAGAATAATTGACATGGTGTGTGTTTGAAGATGTGTTACTCTTAAAAACAAATCTAGTGTTTTGAAAAGTTTAGTATCACAGTAACTTTTTTTTCTATGCTAGGTAAATTTCTGCAATGGCGTAGGTCTTGTTGGCCATCTATATATAGAACATGCTTATTGTAGTACTAGTAGTAGTAATAATAGCTTTATGTATTAATTTACGACATTTTACAAGCATGCCCCAATGAACGCTACGATAGACGTACAAGAACAAATCGGCACCCAAAAAAAGCCAGATTCAGTGACTTATTAGGATGGGATGGAAGTGTTAAGTCTGAGGTTCAGGGTTGTGATTTAGCTCTCGCCGGGGGACAGACTTCCATGCTCTCGCTTTGCCGCAGCGCAATGACTGATCACCGGTGCAGAGAGCAGCGCCGTTGAGCGCCCATTGACCGCAACCTGCGTGATGCAGTACCGACACGGGCAGCTCAGACAGCTAGGATGGAGTCAGAGCATTTAACGGCTTTAAGTGTGGTTGTAGAGTTTAAATAAAACTTCCATTGAAGAATAAGATCTGTACATTACATAAAAATACACTTACGTCAATGAGAGTCATGAGTCAAAGAAAATCCTTCAATTTTCGGGCAGCACTGCAACGTCCCCCCACAACGTAATTATTCTCGCATTTAACTTTAATCCTGTGGATCTGAGACAAGTGTCTCCCACAAGATTAAAAATATTGATCATGATATCGAGAATAACGACTTTCGTCAGAAATGCAAGTTTTACCGTTGTGAGAAAATGAAAGACGGGTTGAACACAGGCCTGGATTTCCCAATCATAACATTATGCAAAAAGAAAACAAATTATTTCAGTGCGGCCGCAATGAAAGAGGGCCTGGGTAGCGCTCTGGGCGCTGCAGGCTCTTGCGCTCATATCTTATGGGCGAGTGTAAACGTACGCTGGCCAATTAGTCATCTCGAACACATATGTTCTTAATAAGATGAATGATTCTCTGCCGAGGTTCAATTCTGCCTCTCGCTTTTAGTAGATATTGGAGAATCTATTATTTAGGAAGAAAAAACGTTTTTCATTAAAATAACTTTCTGCTACAGACAGGGTTGGGGTGTGTGTCTGTTGGGGGGGAGTTGGGAGAACTCCTCGGTTTGGTTTTCAAAGTTAGCTGTAACTTTGAGCCGCATACAAAGAGAACTAAAAAGGAAAACGAAGAATAAAAAAGAAGCAAAAACCACAGAGGGATTTGATTGGTTTTCCCTACATTGGACCACATGCCCAGGAACCATGTGATTTATTTATTTATATGCCAAGTCTGTAAGAAGAACAGAAGAAAGTGTCCAATCGAGAGGAGGCCATTCGCCCCATCGTGCTCGTTTGGTGTCCATTAATAACTAAGTGATCAAGGATCCTATCCAGTCTGTTTTTGAATGATCCCAAATTGTCTCTTCAGCCACATTGCTGGGGAGTTTGTTCAGATTGTGTGAAGAAGTGTCTCCTGTTTTCTGTCTTGAATGCCTTGAAGCCCAATTTCCATTTGTGTCCCGGGTGCGTGTGTCCCTGCTGATCTGGAAAAGCTCCTCTGGTTTGATGTGGTTGATGCCCTTCACAGAGTGTCTGTGGGATCTCTGTACTGGCTGGGCTTGCCTTGATGCGCATCAACCTCTAATTAACACTGCTCTCTGTTCTTCTATCAGGCAGGTCACTGATATCCTAGTAATAGTGTTATACTTTTATTTTTGGTCCATAAGGGGAGCTTGTCTGTGACACGGCGGGGTGAAAGGTCAAAGACTTCCACTGTCTTGGTCTTTGTCAGCTTTTATTCCCACTTGTGAAGAGTCACATTTATTTATTTGAATGGACAGTTTTTATTGACAGTGTTTTTGAATGCAGCGTCTTCCCACTAAAATGGCTGTTTATTTATTGATACATGTTGTCCGTGTGGGAATGCAGAAGCTGTTTGAGAGCGCTGCTGTAAACCTGTCTATTTACTTCATCTGAGCGGCCTATAATACTCTGGTGATCTCTCCCCTTGCCTCCGATGCATTTAATGGAAAGCTGGATATCATCAAAGGGCATCTCTGAGATTTCTAACGCTGCATTGGCGGAGGAACTCCTGGAATAAAAAATAATGGGAATGATTTCTTGTTTGTAGCTAAGTGCTATGGCCAGCCCATTAAGTAGTCATTATAAAGCACTTTGGGCATTATTTTGAAGATGGATGGACTCGAGATATAAAATGAAGCCTCTCTGAATCGGGCCAGGCTCTTAAACGACACTTACCTGGCAGCGCTCCAGCCTGGCCTGAGTCCCTTCAAATTGAGTCAAGTGGAGACGTCTTCTCAGAGGTAATTTACAGCCCAGACGCTGCTCAGAGTGAGCCGTTTTGTTAGTGATATTGCCCGACACACACACACACACACATACATACATACATACATATACAACAAACACACACACACACATACATACATATACAACAAACACACACACACATACATACACATACAACAAACACACACACATGCACGCACACAGACATACAGACGTACAACAAATTTGCGCGCACGCACACACCACACACACAACAAACACGCTCTCACACACTCACACACACACACACACACACACATACTGTACAACATATGCACACACACACACACACACACACACACACACACATACAAAGAACACACGCCCACGCTCACACTCACTCACATACAATAAACACTCACTCATATACAACACACACACACACATACAACAAACACACACTCAATTACGCACACACAACAAACACATACAACAAACACACACACCCACACACACACGCACTCACTCATGTGCACACACAACCCAGTTTCAAGTCTCTGTATATCTGGAAAGGTTTGTATTTCCCTCTTTTTTCCAGTAATAGGTCTTGTAAGATTTTTTTCACTGCATCATTCTGTTCATTCCTGAAAGAGATGTGTGTGGTTAAAATGTATAGGCTTCCAGCACCTCTTATTTTGGGCCTGTTTGGGGTACAGCACATTTAAGGTACAGCATGTTTCGGGCACAGTACGGCGCACTCTCCTGTTTATTCAGAGGAGGATTGACCGAAGGACACCTCTGTGACAGACGTGAACTGGATTTCTCCTCTCTATGCCATTGAAGGTGAAAGACACATAATCCATAGTCAAGCGGACACAGTAATGTGAGTCTGTTACATGATTCACATGGAAGGGATTTTAATAAACCAAAATAATGAAGATGATTATTATTATTATTGCATTTCAACTTGTGTCAACACTGCAGCTCTGTTGAAGAAATTGAGCTGCAGTGAAATCATTACTCTCTACTTTTAATGCATTTTAACAAGTTTTTTGTGAAGAGTTATCACGGAGTCACTACACCTTGTCTGGAGGGGATGTTTTGTCGCTCGCCTGCACCTGGTTTCATTACAGCAAACTCGAAGCGGCAAAAACACACAAAAAACTGTCGGACAAAATGACATCTTGGTAATAGAACTTTTTTTAATGATATATTAGCCACACGGAGAAAAAAACATACATTTAAGCAGGATCATTGAAATGATATAAGATTTAATTATTGCGGAATTAATTATTTATCTTCTTGCTAAAGCCAATAAAAAGAGTTTGTGAAGAAGGCCCTTGGACACATGAATACTTAATAAAGCCTTTCCTCACTGGAGGAGTCATACTTTCATTCTTTTATGTCCCTCCGCTTCACAAAACCGTTCCGCCACTGCTTCTCAGAGAAATGTTCAGAAGTGGCAGACAACAGTGATACCTGGAGCCAAATTGTGCAATACCTGTTCCCCCTCAGGCTGTACTGGTGCGGCTTTTGTGAGACAATGTCTGCTTTTGAGTGGATTAAATGAAGAAGAAGGAAAGAAAAAAGAGAAAATCTGCAAGTATTCAGCTACATCTGTTAAATTCAGAGTAAAAGTAAAAGCCTGGGTTGGGCAGAGGAGGGGTTTGACAGTAGCAGTTCAGTACTGTTTATAGCCGTTTATTTATTTAGTCTTCTCCAGGATTGCGCTGATGACTTTTTTGAGGAGTTCCCCTAAAGCAGATCTGGCCAGCATGACCCAATCAGACTTTAATGATTAGGACACCTGCAGTGCCGTTAGTTTGCCACGGTTTCATCAGGCTATGGTCACAGGGCTGGAGGATCGCATGTTCGTTGGGCAGTCAGTGCATAGGGCATTGCGCTTTGCTCGTGCCTAATCTTTATTATTGCGCTATTACATTAACCCCAACCGAAATTAAATCAAAAGGTAGGACAGGGAAAGACCAGAGAGCCTCTTTTCAAGAAATGCAACTCCTGTCTTTTAATCAATATCGCGGCGCACACCTCCAAAGATTTCATGTTTGTTTTATTGTAATTGTATTTAAACCTGTAGACAGGCACTGAGTTCCAGTCCAATACCGGCGCTAGATCTGTATCTCAGAAATAGGCTGGTTTGTTTCAACACTGTAGAGTTTTCATGCTCCTTCAGGCACAGACATTTCTCCGTAACTTGGCGAAATCTGTCTCTCCAAGACGCACAAAGCGTTACCTACTGTTGAAATCTGTGCTTCTACGTGCCGTGAGATTTTGATTTAAGCTTGGTGGACGCAATTAATCAGTGTCATGAAAACACTGGTGTAGCGTAATATACACTTATAAATTTCAATTAAAGAAGTGAACTTATAGTATCACCTTATCACGAATTCTGGAATCTTGTAGAACTCAATTTCTGTAATAATTGGATGCAGACACCAATTCCAAAGATATAAATTGTCAAATTTATTCAAAAACAAGACTAAATGTAGCACTAGACTAATTATACAAAAGGGAAAAACTAATTAAAATTCACTCTAGATCAACAAATCAAAGACAAATCACTTTCGTGACCAAATCAAAGACCATGGGATCACATATGATATCACACAAATCATTAAACAAAAAAGGTTATAAACACATTGACTACAATACCGGTTAGTAAGACGAAGGTGAGTCTCTCGTTAGTATTATTAGTCAGACATTAAATAACTACGCAGGTTAGTATTTATGTCAGGTGACTTCTCGTTATATATATATCGGTCTCATTTACGTTTATGTGCCGAGAAAGATCCTATCATTACTTGTTACCACAATTTCCCTTAACTGATTATTATTCAATGATTAAGGATAGGCAGGGCCACCAATAATCTAATGTCTATTAACTTGTGTCAATTTCAGACTAAACAGTTAAACAGGAATGAGAAGATATTTCTCGGAGTTGACAGATTTTATTTCTAAAATTATCAACAAAACAGTTTAATGCAACACACATTTATATTTAAGAAAACTAAATGATATTACACATTCTAGAGTTATGAATCACAGATTAACATTTCTAATTGATTTCTCAAATGTCATGAATCATGAACTCCAAACTGTTAAACTTATGTGAACTTCGTCACAGAGAGGCCTCTCTGGCTTCGGCTCAGATAATAGCACACGACACGAGGTCCGTGTGGTTGGAACAAAGGCAGTCCGGTTCGGCTTTGTCCAAGAACTTCCACTCAGTCGATGCACCTGGAAGTTGGGGTTTCGCGAATGTAGAGTCGTTTCCAAACAGATTTTCCTCTGGTTTGAAGGCTCCAAGGTTGTGCACAAAATCTTCTTTGTAAGCAGGGTTTCCACCGTAGTTACTTGAAGACAAAATCTTTGAGGAAAGCAGGGCCCTGTTCGTTCCAAGGGTCAAGTTTCTTAAGACTCAAATAGCTATTTAAATGACTGACACTTTCGTATACAGTCGACTTAGTCAATTGTCCAGCTGTAAAACTCCACTGATCAGGTGGGCACAGGCGGGCAGCGCAGTCTGTAAAGTTCTTTATTTAATTAAGTCCTTTAAAACAATTCTTCGTACGGCTCAATCTCCTTCTCCCAGTTTAACTCTTCTGTTGGCAGCGAGTTTCTGGTTCAGGTGAGAGAGAGAGAGAGAAAGGCCGTGCGCTGTTCCTTATAGTCTGTCAGATCAATAGATGATTGGTTCCTCAGTTCTTGAGATTGGATTTCGGTTTCAGCCCCCAGTGTCCTATTGGAGGGGGGCTTGAATTATGACTGATGTCAATCCATGCCATCTTTTGGAAATGCCGGTTGGCCCGGGTTCGTAGCTCTATGTCGGGATTTCGGCTCTCGTCCACTTCAAAGAGTTTTTATCACCTACAGGCCCCTTTCTCCAGACATTTCATAGCAGGATTCCAACCTATTTGGCCTCTTCTCGGTGCCATCCTCCCCAAAACTGTCACTTTGATGCAAACCAGTTCCAAGCTGATGAGCTAAGGAAATCTGATAACTTTGGGGGGGGAGAGGTCTTCTTTAGATCAGTGCTTCAGCTCAGAGCCAAAATGCTCTTATCAAAATACACTCAACATAACGCTACACTGGTTTAAAGTCCAGTCATCCCATCTGGATTCAGAAATGGCCAACTGGAAAATTATGAATAATTAATTCACATGAATTAGTTAACATGAACACAGGACACATGACCATAAATGATCTTGACCTGTATCAATCCAAGAAAGTGTTATAAATCAGTCAGTGTTTATTCGTTATTTTCATACACCTAATTATATAGGCCTAATGTGTGTGAGTGTGTGTGTGTGTGTGTAATATATATATGATATATATGTTTCCCCCTTTTCTCCAGGTTTCTATGATCCTGGCCCTTCATGTGACATTTAATTTGTATGTGCTCTTTGTCAGCCAGGGCTGAGGACGAATTAATTTGCTAGGGGTAAGAAAAGGTAGGAGAAATGAATGGGCTCATTACATTCAATAGAATTATTTGAAAAACTTTAGGCTGAAGGGACACATTAAAATTTATAAGATGAAAAAAAATCGATGCTCTACTATTTTTTCTCCCTCTGATAGAATCCTTAATAATAATAAGAAAAGGCCTCTCAAGGCAATCTATATGTGTGTGTGTGTACGGTGGGGATCGGTGTGTAGAGAGACTGGACCAATCAGGATCGAGTAACAGACTGCAGTTTAATTAAGATGAAAAACTTTGTTTTATTGAAAGTCCATCTCACTCTTCACTGAACAACGATTGTGTTCTTAGTGGTGCTGTCCTGGAAATACACAAACACAAAACAGCAGTCAGTGAGTGAGTGTGATTGTGAATTTGTGTGTGCGCGTGTGCGTGAGTGTGTGTGTATTTGAGTGTTTGTGTGAATGTGTGTTTGAATTTCAGTGTGTGATTGAGTGAGTGCATGTGTGTGTTTGAGTGTGTTGTGTGTGTGTGTGAGAGAGAGTGTGTGTGTGTGTGTGTGTGTGTGAGAGAGAGTGTAAATGTGTATGTGTGTGTGTGAGAGAGAGTGTAAGTGTGTGTGTGTGTGAGTGAGAGAGAGTGTAAGTGTGTGTGTGTGTGTGTGTGTGTATGTGTGAGAGAGAGTGTAAGTGTGTGTGTGTGTGTGTGAGAGAGAGTGTAAGTGTGTGTGTGTGTGTGTGTGTATGTGTGAGAGAGAGTGTAAGTGTGTGTGTGTGTGTGAGAGAGAGAGAGTGTAAGTGTGTGTGTGTGTGTGAGAGAGAGAAAGTGTAAATGTGTGTGTGTGTGAGAGAGAGTGTAAGTGTGTGTGAGTGTGTGTGAGAGAGAGTGTGTGTGTGTATGTGTGAGAGAGAGTGTAAGTGTGTGTGTGTGTGTGTGTGAGAGAGAGTGTAAGTGTGTGTGTGTGTGAGTGTGTGTGAGAGAGAGTGTAAGTGTGTGTGTGTGTGAGAGAGAGAGTGTAAGTGTGTGTGTGTGTGTGTGTGAGAGAGAGTGTAAGTGTGTGTGTGTGTGTGTATGTGTGAGAGAGAGTGTAAGTGTGTGTGTGTGTGTGTGAGAGAGAGTGTAAGTGTGTGTGTGTGTGTGTGTGTGTGAGAGAGAGTGTAAGTGTGTGTGTGTGTGAGAAAGAGTGTAAGTGTGTGTGTGTGTGAGAGAGAGTGTAAGTGTGTGTGTGTGTGTGTGTGAGAGAGAGAGAGTGTAAGTGTGTGTGTGTGTGAGAGAGAGTGTAAGTGTGTGTGTGTGTGTGTGAGAGAGAGAGTGTAAGTGTGTGTGTGTGTGTGAGTGTGTGTGAGAGAGAGTGTAAGTGTGTGTGTGTGTGAGATAGAGAGTGTAAGTGTGTGTGTGTGTGTGTGTGAGAGAGAGTGTAAGTGTGTGTGTGTGTGTGTGTGAGAGAGAGTGTAAGTGTGTGTGTGTGTGTGTGTGAGAGAGAGAGAGTGTAAGTGTGTGTGTGTGTGAGAGAGAGAGTGTAAGTGTGTGTGTGTGTGTGTGTGAGAGAGAGAGTGTAAGTGTGTGTGTGTGTGTGAGTGTGTGTGAGAGAGAGTGTAAGTGTGTGTGTGTGAGATAGAGAGTGTAAGTGTGTGTGTGTGTGTGTGTGAGAGAGAGTGTAAGTGTGTGTGTGTGTGTGTGTGTGAGAGAGAGAGTGTAAGTGTGTGTGTGTGTGTGATAGAGAGTGTAAGTGTGTGTGTGTGTGTGTGAGAGAGAGTGTAAGTGTGTGTGTGTGTGTGAGAGAGAGTGTAAGTGTGTGTGTGTGTGTGTGTGTGTGAGAGAGAGAGAGTGTAAGTGTGTGTGTGTGTGTGAGAGAGAGTGTAAGTGTGTGTGTGTGTGTGTGTGTGTGAGAGAGAGAGTGTAAGTGTGTGTGTGTGTGTGAATGTGTGTGAGAGAGAGTGTAAGTGTGTGTGTGTGTGAGATAGAGAGTGTAAGTGTGTGTGTGTGAGATAGAGAGTGTAAGTGTGTGTGTGTGTGTGTGTGAGAGAGAGTGTAAGTGTGTGTGTGTGTGTGTGTGAGAGAGAGAGAGTGTAAGTGTGTGTGTGTGTGAGAGAGAGAGTGTAAGTGTGTGTGTGTGTGTGTGTGAGAGAGAGAGAGTGTAAGTGTGTGTGTGTGTGTGAGAGAGAGAGTGTAAGTGTGTGTGTGTGTGAGTGTGAGAGAGAGAGAGAGTGTAAGTGTGTGTGTGTGTGTGTGTGTGTGTGAGAGAGAGAGAGAGTGTAAGTGTGTGTGTGTGTGTGTGTGTGTGTGAGAGAGAGAGAGAGTGTAAGTGTGTGTGTGTGTGGTGGTGGGGAGGAGGGATAGACATTTCCCTCTAATTTATGGATGGCTTTAATTGTTCAGTCTAAGGAGCCGGTATAATTACTTTTTATAGTGGCTGATTCGATAAATGAGATAACGTCTTGTGCGTTTTATAGAGGAAAATGTGGTTGGTTTTAATCAAGGCATTTACAAGAGCTGAAGGGAATTCTCTAGCCCCAGAGCTGATCTGCGGTTCGCCCTCGGAGAGCAACTGACCCGCTTGAACACGAGTCCTGGTGTCCTCTCCATCCGCTCGGGGACACTGGGGGCAAGCGAGGCGGTGTTGGAGCGCGATCCTAATTAAACAGCACGTGGCTCCCCCCCGCACAGACGCCCCTCTCCCGACTCTGTGGAGATGAATCGCACTGTGTGAGACTTCACACCCTGTCTGAGCTGTGCTGATACGGTGTACAGCCGTGTGTGTGTGTGTTTAAGAAAGCAGATTCATATTTTGGAAGCTGAATGCACAGGTGTTGTGTGACGTTCGGACTTGCATTCCATGGTGTCCAGAATATTGTATAGTTTGTGGTTCAAATTGTCTTTGGACGCGGTTTCTTTTGCCAACGGCAGAGCTCTCCAGCAAGGCAAGGTTTGCATCACAGTAAGATGACTAAACATATTTGTACCATAGTTTGGCGATTAGGAGACCAAGACAAACCCTAATGCAAAAAGAATGTGTAAATAAAAAAACATAACTACACAGTCTTTTGAGTCACCTCTACTATTCAATGAAGTCACTACTGCTGTAAAGCTCCCATTAATGGGGATGATGTAAAAGGCTATGACAGAGGTAGTCAACGAATTGCCACGTCCCCCTGTGTGCTTTTGGCGAGGATGAATCTTGTGAGGCATCCACTGTTTCTCCTCGCTGTTGGGGAACAAAGCCAGTCTGAAAACATTTGGGTTACGTTTAGCCCTTGCCTACAGTGTTAATGGTGCCGGTCCTTGGCCTAAAATACCCTCTGAGAGGCCATGGCTAGAGTCAGGTACCAAGAGATCATTTTGGTTGGGTTTGTCAGACGTCCACATAAGGGCTGCACCTGTAAATAGATGTCAGTTAAAGTTCGGCAAAGAACAGGCCTGGCACGAAGGTCAGATCCATGCTTTCAAATCCAACCATTGTGATATTTCCTTCCAAGTGAATTGCATTAGGTGAACAACACTATCTAGTCTTAGAAGCATAACAGCATAAGACAGTGTCCAATCGAGAGGAGGCCATTCCGACCCATCGTGCTCGTTTGGAGTCCATTAATTAAGTGATACAAGGATCCTATCCAGCCTTTCATGATTTTGAAGACTTGGATCAAGTCCCCACGTAGTCTCCTCTGTTCCAGGGTGAAAAGGTTCAGTTCCTCAGTCTTTCAGTACGACATTCCCTTCAGACCTGGAATAAGTCTGGTTGCTCTGTGATTGTGATTTCTTTACTTCTTGGGCCTAGTTGAAGGCATAGTTCAGTACCGGTCACATGGGCACCGAGACTCGCATCATTTAATCACTGTGGCGCCTTTAAAGATTGACTGGCCGTATCCCTGATTTCTCAGTCTCTTCCTCTCGCACACAATCCAGTCGCAAGCTCAGAACGTCTTTTAATGGATTTAAAATTCAGTCTGTGTTCTGGATAAATACCTCCCCAGGAGCTTGTCCAGCTGAATACGAATGTTAGACTCTTACAATATTTATAAAGCGTGTCCACAGCTGTGTAATTCACAAGTGTGGACGCATTGTGAGACTCTGAGGAATTTCTTCTGTTAAAGCCCACGTTGCTTCACTATTAGTGTTAATTTGAGCTGTGGATACGTACTGTCTGGTGCTATTATGTCTTCTTCTTCTCATGTCAAGTGTCCATAACTGCTCAAAGACCAACAGTATTATAGATTACCCATAGTTTCATGGGACAAACAGAGCACCTGAATATATCCTTGCATTGAATCTCCACTGTGATTGGGCCTCTCCGCTGCGAGATGCGAGTGAGAGGGAAAACCATTTGTATTCTGTACTGGTATCATATACAATAACTGGAATCATATTTTACTTTACTTCTCGAAGAGAAATCTTCGCATCCAGCCGACACCGGAGATACTGGCTGAGAGGCATCGTCGATCTATGTAAATGGTTTTGCAATCATTTAATTTCGGAAGGTCCCCATACGGTTGGCGAAAAAATAAATTAAACCGCGTCTACTAGTTGGTCAAAAGGAGACATTTTTATCTGTCAATTATTTCCTGAGAGATGTCTCCATTTTCAATTTGTTTTGCGCAGAACAGTTAGTCAAAATAATGGTGTTCGAGACATGAGGGGAGTACGGGGGGCCAGTAAATGAAATTACAGCTGGAGAAATTGTGATTGTTATTCCGTCGTGCACCTCTATGCGTCTGAGAAACCCAACAGATTGCGATGGAAATACAGGGGGTTACAGATGCTGTCTCTCTGCCTGGCTTGGTTCTGAGACTTACAGTAGCTTCCAGATATGAAAATCACATTGAAATCATGAAATTACTTCACATCTGAGCTGTATTTTACTAACTGTTTTCCAAATATATTTAAAAGGTTTAATGGCATACTCGAATAGTCTTTTTAGCATTGATATGTTAAGTTTATAATAATATTCATATTCATGTTCTCATTTTATCAGTTTAATCTTATCTTAACCATCTTTTTGTTTCTCGATGGAAAGAAATTGTGAATAGCCTTTTTATTTGCTCACTCATTAACACGATTGATTCGGGTTTCCACTCGTTATATTGACCTGGCGTTAAGAGCAATGTAGCGTAATGAAGGAAAAACAATGTCAGTGAATTCCCCCCCCCAATGACGCAAAGAGAAGTGCGGATTAAACACTCTTCTCAGATCTCAACTGGTACACGTGTTTCCAAAGACAGGAGGGACGTTTTAAGTTTCTTCTCTGAAAGTTGCTGTTCTCTCCATCTCTGGTTTATTTCTCTCTCTCTCTCTCTCTCTCTCTCTCTCTCTGTGCCTTAAGCCACCCCTCTGATAAGTCCTGGGTCATGCTGCTTGAGAACCTGACCTCGTTGTGTCTGGACAACTACAGTACACAGCTGGCCAATGTGCGCAATGTGTTGTCAGAAACAGGCAGCAAATTACCATTCTCTTCTCTTTTACTCTCTGTTTGTTTGTCAGTTTGTTTGTCGCGGCTGCGTTTGCCCCTCTGGTTACAGTCCCAGCCTGCATTGTGGTCATTGTTTCGAGTCACGCTATGTGTTAGTCTTGCAGCCACGGCTGACCCCGACCTTGATGTGACACAACTTGTGCTGAGAGTTGTTTTTGCAAAGTAGATGCACATATCTACGGGAAGCCTATCCTTGGGGGGGATTTTTAATATTGGCAGTTTAGCATCTGATCTACACACTGATCTTGGTCTGCACGGGGTTTTCTGTCCGTCAGTTAAGAATGCTTCGTTGTTTAAAGCTTCTGTTTTTCCAATAAACCCATAAGAATAAGCCCTTCTGTGTTGTAAAGTGAAGTACTTGGTCAGATCCGTATCTCAAGCACATTGTGAGAGCGGTCTGAACGAACGAGTGGAGGCGTGCGAGGTCCCGCCATCTGTTTCCCCGTCATGTCTGTAAGACGCCTGGCTGTGGAAGCGTGGCATCCCTCTTCTCGTACGTGGTCGGACGGCGAGGGGCCGTCATTGCTCTCTCTCGGTCCATTTCACTCTCATTCTTGACACCTAGGGAGAAGAAACCTCGCACTGAAAAAACAGCCATTTGAAAATGGCTGTGTAAAAAAGGGAAAAGAACAATAAGGCAAGAGTGTGTTATGCTCATTAAAAACTCCACACACCATTTAACAGATGTTTTTTTTTTTATATTGTTATTTCATCGGCGGGGAACCAGTTTGTTTAAGTGTCTTTGAAGTGTTTTAGTCTGTCGTGGTTTTGTCTTGATTTCTGTTTTTTATTTAAATGTCAACAAATTCTAAAGCGTCTTTGAAAAGCGCTATGTAAATTCCATGAATTATTATTATTACATTGAAGATGATGGGATTACTCGTCCTTTTATCCTCCAGTGAAAGAGGATTGACTCGGTTCTGTACGTAATGCCAAGAGAAAGGTTGTGGAGGAATGCATTTGTGTGAATTGAATCGAGGAGTGTGTCTCTGAATTGCCGTTGCATTAAAACTCAGCAAAGTTACAGTTTCCTTGGGGTTCAGATCTTCTCAGGTGTTACTGTTTATTTGTATAGCTGGGCGAGGGACACAGAGAAATCATCACCGTTCTGCCCAGGACAGAACAGGCAAGAGAGCTTCAGTCCTGTGCAGTTCTCTTTCAAGAAACCCAAATAGTCTCTTCCAGTCTTCGTTAAGGATGAACACATATGGTCTCTGGAAACTCAGAACATCTTCCCTTCAGCTAACGCCTCTCAGCTTTCTACTCTCTCCGTCTCTCTCTCTCTCCTCCCTGCTGTAGCTGAATTGCCCCTCAGGCTGTTATGTCCACACTCAACGGCACAGCCAATATGGTGCAAATATTCAAAGTTTAATTTCTGGCTCGTTTCCCCACCGTTATCTGTTGCGACCACGTCGTCTCTGTTCTTGTAACCGATTGTGTTTCCCAAGTACTTTTATTCCTCACCTCTTCAATCGGAAGCAATTCCCACTACCAAGCTTTTTAAATCCATTTGATGTGGAGGGGAGTTAGTATTTTGTTGTTGACGATGGTGGTAGTATTAAATTGATCACTCGGTGGTTTGCACATCTGGTTTGTTTGCGGAGAAAGAGAGAGTGAGGGAGAGCAATAAAGCACAGCCTGGTGTTGTCTGAGCTATAAAAGTTTATTCTGTGTAACCACTTCAGTGCTGGGAAAGTTGTAGTTCGTGACCGAAGTGACTGACAGCTGTGATACAGTCACGAAAGGAGATGTCTGCGCTCTGTGATTCGATGTGCAGAGCTCTCGTCTTCATCGGGATCACAGGCCTGGGCCGTGGGAGCTGGGTAGATGTATATGCAGGAGTCTGATTGTATAAGAGACTCCTCTGTTATACATGTTTGACTGAATCTTTATCAGACTGAAGGATAATTGGAAGTCTTCACTGACGGCTTTCTTTTGTTTTTCATTTGCGAGGCGAGAGAGATTGGGCAGAATGAGAGATTTTGCTTGACATGATAAAATATCTGAATTAACCTTAACCTCGGATCCAACGAGAGGAGAAACCAATTGTCCGCTGAAATCGATGGGACGTCCTGCGCCTTTTGTTGGTGCTTGTGTGTGAAGATTATGCAAGCAGAGCGTTTTCCCCTCCCGCCAGCGGAGAGAGATCCATATCTACCTGCCGCGGCCGTCCCCTCCCCACATCCGTCTCTGTGCCTCCCGTTCTCAGGCAGAGCTGTCTCTGATAAGATGCTGTCATTTTCAAGACGCTTTCATTCCGTCCTTATCTGACCTTTCGGCTCAATTTAGCTTTCATTAGCTTTTCCCGATCTCTGCTGCCACCCGGGCTATTACTATGAAGAGCGTGGCGCTCCTTTGAAGGTGGCAGGTCTGTGCAGAATGACACAGGACACGCACCAGGTGATTTCAACCTGTCAAGCACTCTCTGATGGGGCCTCCATCTTTCACCTGAAGGGCAAGTTCGGGTTACAGTTCTGCTTCGTACTCAATTTGTGTAAAATTAGCCGCACTATTCAAGCCCTCGCCTTGACGGACAGCACTGTTTAGCTTCCAAAGAACACGTTCAAGGATTGTGATTCATTCAACGTGACCTTTCTGTCATTGTGGTTATTTTGTTTATATATGTCTGAATTGCTTTAACAGTAAAAGCAATCAAGCAACAAAAGAAACCAAGATTGAAGACAGTTGTGAGTGTAATGTGAGAGGAGTCAGTTAATGTCTAAACGGAGGCACTTGTGTTTGTGTGTGTGTGCATGCCAGTCTGAATACACTGCTCAGCGCCGGCGTGTTTGTACCGTGTGCTGTGGAATCCCAACATGGTTGTGTAACCGTAGACGCCGGGAAGGTGAGGACAGTAGTATATATATTTTTCCCTTTCTTTCAACGGGGCTGATATAAAAAGGGCACAACATATGCCCACATACACTGACACTGGTATGGTTTCCCCAGCTATTGTTATCCAGCACTCGAGACACACACTTGAGCCGCCCAACACGCCAGCTCCGCCAGCTCCCGTTCCGCTGAGCCATGTGCTGGTGTTAAGTGTCACTGACCTCATAAAATTTTATGAAGTTAATTCTATTTACATCGTCCTGGGAAATGGCACGCTGTTTCTCAGAAGGGTCACGAGTCGCCGGGCTTGGCAGCGGACTCGGTGAGAGCAGGGTGGACTTCGCTGTGAAAACAAGAGGGCAGTCCGCTGTCAAGGATGGCACACTGCTTAAATGTGCCTGCTTTTATTTCCTTCTTATACCACTCTTCTGCAAGTCTGGACCTGAACGTTTGCCCTCTGTTCGGCTTGTTCACTCCATTTAAATTGTTTTCTGTTTTTTTCTTGCTCCCCTCCTGGTGAACAGCAGTCTAAACCTGTCTGAAACATGTAGCGCTTTCTTTCGTGTACGTGCTTTCATGTGCTGGTTTACAGAGGGTATAAAACACCATTTAAAAGGCTTTTGTGCTAGTTATTGCTAATGACACCTTTGAGTCGATCGCTCTGCAATTGAGCCTTGGACAGCAATTTACATCTCCGCTGCTCTGACCCCTGTGAATACGGATGTTAAATTGAGTTTGAAGCTGTTTATTAAATAGTTGTTTTATCTCCTTTGCATTTATTATGTCCAAGAGATGCAGCTGGCTAATGGTCTTCCAATCCGAACTCAGAAATCTGATAAATTTAGTAATTGAGACAAGTCTGTTAAGAAACCAGAGATTTTTATCGCTTTTATTTCAGTGTAATAAATTACACATATTTGCGAAGACTTGCTACTTGCGGAGTAGATATGTGAGTTTAATGTTTCTCTATTATTACACCATTTGTATGAACATGTTCTGATAGTGCATTGTGGTACTGTACTGTACGTAGTAATTTTACACACCATGAAACGCACCAGCCTGGTCGCACAATACCAAGAGACGCCTCCTGGAGATTTCCTGAGGGGGATAACAGTATGGTCAGCATTACAACCGTAATTAACACCAAACACCAGCTATTTTAACTAAAGACTTTGTTTCTGGTATTTTCCTATCAGTCATTTCTGTCACATAAACCCCGGGAGACGTTTGCTTTCATTAATAAATGAAGGCACTTGACTTCAACATTTTAATTGGTTTGTTTAGAAAACTGTTCGCAGAGTGAATTTTACAATAACTTTAAGGTCTATCTGGACTGTGGAATTTGTTTTTCTTCTTAATCTACGTAAGTTGTGCTTTGGTTTCAAACTCCGATCCGGGGTGCAGCAACACCACAGAAAAACACTCGCCTTGTGGCCTCTATAATTGCCAACACTAACTGATTGCTGGAGGCATTGTTAATATTAATGACAGACATTAATGCACAGCGTAAGTGTCCCTCTGTCTAAATGGAGATGTTAGAGGGGATTACCGGGCAAGTATTCCTGATATGTTCCCTAGCAGTGCATATCCAAGAGCAACCAGTAAACAAAGCTGGGTTAAAGCTCAATTCCAGGCATAGCTCTTTGCGCTGAGCCTCGCAGTGGAATCGCATTTGTTCAAAGACGGTTTATGTGGCTCAGATGAAAGGCCTTGGGAATGCACTGAGCACAGTTTTAACCTTCTGTGTGTTTTGTTTGGGTGCCCTTGTGGTTCTTGTGGCAGAGCGATACACTGCACACAAGCAGTATGGAGATCGCGCACTTGTTAGTGGCCTAGTTCTGTGCTGCACCTCACTTGACTGTTCACATATGCATGACTGGAAACTGACATACGCAGCTTGTCCGTTATGTAAGCAGGTGTTGATGGGGCATTGTAAACATGCACACCTCACCTATTTTGTGTCCTTAAAGCGTTATAGTCAGGTAGGATAATGGGTGAAACGTACAGGATGAATGTCATGCAAAACTAAGGGATGCAGTTGTGTTTCAGGGCATTCAAACACAGCCTGGTCCTCTAAACAGTGGACAATTCTCAGTCAAGCACTTTTTTTGGTTTGTTAAAGAGTCATTACATTTTGTACAGTGATGTAGGCGTCCAAATGCACAGAACCGCTCTTTCAAACGGCGCTTTTAAGGCACTCACTGAAGTGCTTCGTTGTACCTGACTTCCATGCAGAGTCGCATCCACACATAATTAACCTCTCGGAGCCAGTGAAGGGGCCTACAAATGCCATTTCGCACAGCAGAGGCACTTAGAAGTCACAGAAGTGCAATTGTTGGACATGCTAACCTGTCCGTTTCGACAAAACATGTTGTGAATCAGAAGCTCACGGCTGTATTTCATGACACAAATAGGTAAATCTGCTGCATTTTGTATTTCACATACCTGTTCACTTTTTAAGGTCTAGTCAGTTGTATTTTCTGATGACCAGTTTGATGTATAAATCGTTTGCACTTTAATACTACGTATGGCTGGGCGGTATACCATAAAAAACTATATACCGGTATTAATTTACAGACAGGTTTGGATTTTTATTATACCTTCATATCAGTATTTTAAAGTTTTCTATGCTAAATTGAATAATTTACTAATTACAGTGTCATTCAGTCATAGCATTATTTTTGCTTTACAAACAGTATAAAATGGCCATTAATACCGCCATACCATAACCGTATGTGTAAAATACCATAATACTGTATTTTGGCCATATCGCCCAGACCTAATATTACAATTAATAAACTATTCTTGTAAAGAAATCAGACCAAAGGAAACGCAGATGCAGCATGGAATTAATCGGTCACGGGAGGCTGACATAGGGTAAAGTAAATAAAAATCTATATCTAAAGCTGCTTTCACACGAGGCAGTTGAACACGGGTTGAAAATCAAGCACTTAGACATTGTCCTTTTCAACCCGAATCATAAACTGGTGGTCCTTCCTGCGCCAGATAGTCAGATATCTATCATTTCCTGCAGAGACACAGGGCACAGGTTTGATTTTGAGGGAATAAGACATTAATAAACATAAAATTCAAACACAAGTTGATGTTGCTGTTGTACAATGTCACAAGGTCAAATGTGAAGTGTCGATCGATAGCGCAGTGAGTCAGAAGATACAAATTACGATTCACATGTCCGGGAGGGGGAACCGAGCTATTGTGTATCTGTGAAAGTTTGCTTCATGAAGTGAAACGTTAATCTGGGGCTTAATTGAATATGTATGAAACATTTACTTATAACTCCCCGAGTGCAGCTTGGCTGATGAGATTGTTATGAAAAGTTTAATTAGTGGGGGGAGAAAACAGCCTTTCGCCGATCTGGTTGAGGAAACCCAAGACGGTTCTAGATTCCTTATGAACGAAACAATACAGCCAGGGCCAGCACGTTTCATCCATTTGTTTATTTATTGGTTTATTCGTTTGTTTGGCACAGTGAGGCAGATACAGAAATATATGCCTTGTCTGGAGGAAAAGGAAAGCTTCCTTGCCACCGGGGAAGGACCACGTGGAACAAATGGCACTTGACATCGCTTCAGACCCGGCGGCTGCCGAGACATTAACGGCGCACGACATCCCCGGAATAAAGTGCGCAAATAATGTGGGGATGCTGGGTTTATTTAACTGAGCGCTAACTGATTACCTACGTTCATCTCAGCTGCCTCAATTAGACGCTGCTGTGTGAATGGTAATAAGACTTTTTCTTTTTCTTTTTCTCCCTTTCAGATACATTTACTTACTCTCTGTGCCAGGGGTTAAAGACAAATGCAATGGTTGTGTTAACATTGTGTTTCTCTTCTCCCACACACTGTTTCAGTTGTAATTACTGCTAATAGCAGGCTGACAAACCAATTAACAGCCGGGGTGTTTTTTTTGTTTGCGAACGCGTCTGCGAATAGTGCCTTCCTTGCTTTTAATAATGGATGGTAAGTGATAATGCTGTGGCTGTGTGGGGGAATGTGTAACCTTCGACCCCCCGCCTATACTGTGTTCACTCAGTAGCGCTTCTTGATCCGTTTGAGTTGAATAATTATATATCGTCTGGCAGTAAAAACTCAAATTTAACCTAAAGGCAGAATGCATATGCATGATGTATTGGCATTTTCCAATATAAATATCTTGATTTATACAGAACAAACAAGCCCCCCCCACAAAATATGAAAACATCCAGGGAATTTCAAAGTTTTTGTAAATTGAATGCTGGTCTGTTGGCGCTTTTTCCATCTACGGCCACTTCAGAGTCCAGGCATGTATTCAGTTCTTCTCTGTGTGAATTACTTTGCAGGAGGAAGATGGGAACACACAGTGAAATGAACCTTGCGTGTCCCACATATCGGGGCTTAGTTAGTAAATCTGTTTAAGCGCTGATAAGAAGCCGGCACTTACTGACTTTGAAGGATATTCAGAATTCTTCCCCCCTCTGCCAGATTGTAGGGGTACTGTGTTGGTGACGGATCATAGGGCCGGCGGCTCGTTCCCGGGCAGTGCGGAGTCGCTTACGTAACTCGACAGCAATTGACAGCTTGAATGAGTCACTCTCCTGTGATTGTGATGTAATTAAGCATCATTTGGATTCCTTCATTGGCATCTTCAGTCTGGGACAGAGCTATATGACCAGACCAGTGCCTTGATTTGTTTGGAAGAGCGGATTTGGCTCGAGGGCCGATCGGGCTCCTCTGTATATTTGATGTCCGTATGACATTTGAATATTTACTGTAAAAAGACGCCGTCGTTATTTGGCTCGTCGGCTGGAGTGGTGCTGACGTGAACTAGCGCAGAAGCATCCAGACCCCAGGGTCTCGAGTAAACCAGGCTTAAATGCAGCGTTTAGGAAAACATGCCATTGAAGAAAATAAAGGCCAGGGGGGAGGGAATTGCCGAACTGTTGAGGCGCTTCACCATGCGAGACCGGCTCCCACTGTGCAGCTCCTGCAGGACTGCGAACTCTGCGCTGCGGAGGAGGACTGCATTGTGCAGAGATTGTGTTTGGATCTGCAATACAACAATTACAAAAACTAAACAACATCCCCCGGGTTCATATATCTCTGGTCTGAGAGAGTTGAGTTTGGACGTTCTCTACTTTTTTAGGCCACAACTGTGGGCAGTTATTAACAGTTCTCAATTATCACTGGGTTGCCAGACATTCACTGCTTGCAGTTCATTTCCCGATGTGAAGCAACTCCAGCGCAGAAATACCAGGCTGCGCTGGTGTCGGGGTCGTATATATTTGTTTCTAAAATATTTGCTCACTGTATCGAAGTGTTTCTTTCATCTCAGAGGAGGTCAGCACTGTATGGCCTGACATCTCTTCGAGTGAGCCAAGAAGTATTTAGACCCTCAGGAGGGACCCTGAGGGCCCGAGGCAGGGCCAGGCACGGCGCAGAGCCGGCTGCCAGATGCCCGAGTCATGTAGAAAGCAAGCTGGAGGGGGGGGACAGAGAAAGTGTGTGTTGGATTCGGCTTCAGGTCCCAGAAGCCCGCCTGGCTGGGAGCGTCGGGCACAGGGAGCCGTGTCTGACGATGACAGCGTGCTGCCGAGCTGGGGGCGGGGGGCGATCCGTCACCGGTGTGATAAATGGAAGCCGACATGTTCCGCTAGAGTGGTCTCTCCCAGTGACACTTCAAACCAGAGCCCTGATTTATCCGCTGCTCTTGCTGCCCTCCTGTTTGTACTGGAGGCTCGAAGAGGACAGACTGGGGGGGCCTGCAGACTCCAGACCCCAGACCTCACACGACACAGGGTGTAATAAACAAGGTAGAAGAGTCAAAAAGACACAAAATAGGGTAAAACAGAAACAATTGGATAAAATACCTTAGTAGATAAATAAATAACAGCAGGGGCTGTGTGGGCTGTTGTTTTTTTATTTTGCAGACTGATATCGATTCATTGCCTCTGGTATGAGAGAGAGAGAGAGAGAGAGAGAGAACAGACCGGGCCAGATCCTGACTGATGGTTGGCCTGCTGTGTGCGCGTCAGTCTACTTCACAGGCCAAGGTCACATCTCAATTCAGAGCCTTTGTCACCTTCCTCACTCTTCATTGTTAGGCTGGTCTGTGACGGGAAGCGCCGGCTCTGTCGAATTTCCAAGGTTTCAGAAATTTTATAAAAACTATAAAATAATAATAATAATTAGTAACTCTGATAAATGGATGTCCCAAATGCTCTAGCTTTAGCGAACTACTACAGCAGTGGCGGAGCAGAAAGAGTGTGATTAAGGCTCTCATTGTTTAAGTCACCTACAGAGCATGTGTTGATGGATACAAACAGGACGTAGAATCGGCAGGTTTGTTGTGTGCCTGTTTGTTTGTTTTTCGTCTTGACTGGCTCTCCTTTGCTCTCTAGATTACAGGTCTGCAATTCATAAATTAATACATAAGTAACCAAACCTCTGAATATCCCAGAAAACACTCACTCCCATCTCTGCCTGGCCCTGGAGAACAATGTGAGAAATGATTCTCTTCATACAAAAGATTCAATCATCCAGGTTTATTCCATGGAGGGATACAAACCCTTGAAAAGAAGCAACAACTGAACACAATTGCCCACAGGAGATTGGTGTATGAAGACATTTTCTTACTTAATTCCATAATTCCTATGCAGGTGACAAACTGACACTGCAGATCTGAATGTGACTTACTGCTGGGAATTGTTATATGTTGATGTGTGTGTGTGTGTGTGTGTGTGTGTGTGTGTGTGTGTGCGTGTATGCATGTATATATATATATATATATATATATATATATATATATATATATATATATACACTGATCAGCCGTAACATTATGACCACCTGCCTAATATTGTGTAGGTCCCCCTTTTGCTGCCAAAACAGCCCTGACCCGTTGAGGCACGGACTCCACTAGACCTCTGAAGGTGTGCTGTGGTATCTGGCACCAAGACGTTAGCAGCAGATCCTTTAAGTCCTGTAAGTTGCGAGGTGGGGCCTCCATGGATCGGACTTGTTTGTCCAGCACATCCCACAGATGCTCGATTGGATTGAGATCTGGGGAATTTGGAGGCCAATTCAACACCTTGAACTCGTCATTTATCAGACCAGCCCACCTTCTTCCATTGCTACGTGGTCCAGTTCTGATACTCACGTGCCCATTGTAGGCGCTTTCGGCAGTGGACAGGGGTCAGCATGGGCACCCTGACTGGTCTGCGGCTACGCAGCCCCATACGCAACAAACTGCGATGCACTGTGTGTTCTGACACCTTTCTATCAGAACCAGCATTCACTTTTTCAGCAATTTGAGCTACAGTAGCTCGTATGTTGGATCGGACCACACGGGCCAGCCTTCGCTCCCCACGTGCATCAGTGAGCCTTGGCCGCCCATGACCCTGTCGCCGGTTCACCGCTTTTCCTTCCTTGGACCACTTTTGATAGGTACTGACTAGTGCAGACCGGGAACACCCCACAAGAGCTGAAGTTTTGGAGATGCACTGACCCAGTCGTCTAGCCATCACAATTTGGCCCTTGTCAAAGTCGCTCAGATCCTTACGCTGCCCATTATTCCTGCTTCTAACACATCACTTTGAGGACAAAATGTTCACTTGCTTTCTAATATATCCCACCCACTGACAGGTGCCATGATAACGAGATTATCAGTGTAATTCACTTCACCTGTCAGTGGTCATAATGTTATGGGTGATCGGTGTATATAGCAGCGGGCACCGGTATATACAGTTAGGTCCATAAATATTTGGACAGTGACACAATTGTCATCATTTTGGCTCTGTACGCCACCACAATGGATTGGAAAGGAAACTATCAAGATGTGCTTTAAGTGTAGACTTTCATCTTTACTTTGAGGGTAGTTACATCCAAACTGGGTGACCTGTGTAGGAATTAGATCCATTTTTATATGTGGTCCCCCCAATTTTAGGGGCTCAAAAGTAATTGGACAAACTAACATGATCATGAATTAAATTATGAGTTTCAATACTTGGTTGCAAATCCTTTGCAGTCAATGACTGCCTGAAGTCTGAACCCATAGACATCAGCAGATGCTGGGTTTCTTCCCTGGTGATGCTCTGCCAGGCCTGGACTGCAGCTGCCTTTAGTTTTGCCTTCAGCAAGTGAAATGTTGCTCAATTGGATTCAGGTCAGGTGATTGACTTGGCCATTGCAGAACATTCCACTTCTTCGCCTTAAAAAAATCTTGGGTTGCTGTCGCAGTATGCTTCGGGTCATTGTCCATCTGCACTGTGAAGCGCTATCCAATGAGTTTTGAAGCATTTGGATGAATCTGAGCAGATAATATAGCCCTAAACACTTCAGAATTCATCCTGCTGCTTTTGTCAGCAGTCACATCAATAAATACAAGGGAACCAGTTCCCTTAACAGCCATACATGCCCATGCCATAACATGCTTCACAGATGAGGTGGTATGCTTCGGATCATGAGCAGTTCCTTCCCTTCTCCATACTCTTCTCTTCCCATAATTCTGGTACAAGTTGATCTTTGTCTCATCTGTCCATAGGATGTTGTTCCAGAACGGTACAGGGTTCTTTAGATGTTTTTTGACAAACTCTAATCTAGTCTTCCTGTTACCTGTTTCCATCTTGTGGTGAACCCTCTGTATTTACTCTGGTGAAGTCTTCTCTTGATTGTTGACTTTGACACAGATACGCCTACCTCCTGGAGGGTGTTCTTGATCTGGTCAACTGTTGTGAAGGGGGTTTTCTTCACCAGGGAGAGAATTCTTCTGCCATCCACCACAGTTGTTGTCCGTGGTCCTCCAGGCCTTTTGGTGTTCCTGAGCTCACCAGTGCGTTCTTTCTTTTTAAGAATGTACCAAATAGTTGATTTGGCCACACCTAATGTTTTTGCTATCTCTGATTGGTCTGTTTTGATTTCTAAGGTAAAACTGAAGGCAAAACACCCCAAGAACAAGCAGGAACTAAAGGCAGCTGCAGTGCAGGCCTGACAGAGCATCACCAGGGAAGAAACCCAGCATCTGCTGATGTCTATGGGTGCCAGACTTCAGGCAGTCATTGACTGCAAAAGATTTCCAACCACCAATTTAATTAATGATTATGTTAGTTTGTCCAAATACTTTTGAGACCCTAAAATTGGGGGGACCACATATAAAAATTGGTGTAATTCCTACACAGGTCACCCAGTTTGGATGTAACTACCCTCAAAGTAAAGATGAAAGTCTACACTTAAAGCACATTTTGATTGTTTACTTTCAGATCCATGGTGGTGGCGTACAGAGCCAAAATGATGACAATTGTGTCACTGTCCAAATATTTATGGACCTCACTGTATATACACATTTTATATTTGGTTAAAATCCTGGAATCCCCAAGCCTCCACCTCCGTCACAAAGCTACCTGGAAGGAAGCTGTAGGATGTGGAATAATCTTAGTTGCTACCAGGAAGTGAGTCTATTAGAAAGATGTTTGGGGAATGTATGCAAAAGAAAAAGATACTTTTTTTGAATGTTCTCAAGATCGACTAGAGAATTAATTAGCCGTGCAGTGTGAAATACCCAGTAAGTCCCAAATACTTTAGAGGCCTTATGCAATAGAAATTAAGAGCCCAATTGTGTGGTTATTGTGCGTAATTCAAAGTCTCAATAAAACACACAGCTTCTTGGGTCAGAGGTGCTGCTGGGGGCGGCTGTGGCAGATCAAAGACGTTCCTGCAGTTAAACATCACTCGAGCACCGAATGCCCCAGAGCAAGCGCTGCGCTTTCCCCAAAATTAGCTACACGTTTTTAATTAAAAGGTGTTTTTTTTCCTCTTTGTTGTTTTGTAAGGAATGAAAAACAGAAAGGTTTAACTATGCATGCTTTGGGATGCTTCAAAGACTACGTTTGTCAACTTTGAATACAAATGGTGCAAGACAAGTGTTTTAGGGGTGGCATGGCAGAGTGGGGGGGGTATTTATGAATTAGTGTGGCGTCTCCAGATCATCTCCCTCGCTCACGGTAACGTGACTATTATTACGACAGCTCTGTGGGGGCTTCTCCAACATGCAACAGTCATATTGTATATGCATATGTGTATAAACACTTATGTATAGATATGTGTAGTATATATATGTGTGTACACATATAAATGGAAAATAAACTGTTCTTCTCTTTTTGGAACATTGTAGTGAGGGGAGATTAGATAAAATTATACTCTGTAACGATCCTGTGATTTATAATTACAGTATTGAAAATGGCATTGAAGTGACTCAGCTACCCCTGGCTAAGGAAAATTATAAATGCCTTTGTAGGCTGAGCCGTAATTATAATGAGTCTTATTTTATTGTATTCAGTGTCCTGAAAAAAACAAAAGACATACATACAGTATATATATATGTGCTGTATGTATATATGCTTTATTTGTCTTATACAGGATCTTGGTGGTTTGTCGGGCAGAGCACAGCGCTACAGGAGCTAGATGACCGAGCCTGACCCGCCGTGACTCTCTGCAGCAGCAAACCTCTTGCAAAGCAGTTGTGTTGATTGTCATACGCCACCTGGCGAGGTCTGATCCGGCATTGTCCCCAGGAAGTCTCGGCTGTTGGTATTTTATCAAATGAAACCAGAAAGCTAATGCAAAGCCTGCCGTTGTCCTCTGTCAGTCACAGTGTAGTCATGTGAACAGAGATGCTTCGAACTATAATAGTAATTCCTGCAGGAATGTACAAACAAAGTACATTGGATACAAACCTATATTAGCCCCTGTCTGACAGGAAAGCTCACATAAAAGTGACACATTTTAAATTGGGTCAAAGTGTTTGATTCTATCCAGACCTGTGTGATTCGTGGCAGCAGCCTGTCTCCATTGGGCTGTGAGACCCCTCTGTGAAGACACTCACTCTTGATTTGTACATGTAAGTTTCCCAAACATGATTAAAATCCTGTGTGACACGCCACGGAGAGGATTTCACGTCACACCTTGCCAGAGTGGGTGGTTTCATTTCAACACAGCGTGATCTCGGCTCTGTCGTCAGACCTCGGTGTGCCTTCATGCCGATAAAATCCGCGCTCCCACCGCGAATAACTCCTGCCCCAGAATCTCCAAGACCCATCGCTCTTCGCAGAGGCGCCACTCGAGAAATTAATTCCAGCATTTTAATGGAAACGGACCTCTCGTGGTGCCGGCGCTCTCCCTCGCTTATCGTGGCCGTAAGCCGAAATAAAAGATGCCCAGATAAATGGCAGAGTCGCCGTCGGAATGCACACATGGTGGACGGAGATACCAGCGAGGCCCGCCTCCCCTCGTGAGCGGCGGGCGGGGAATAGCAGGGTGCCGAGGATTGTTTCGGTTCAGTGCCGCAAGGGTGACCCTAAAGGAGCACGGATCCAAAATCACCGCCTCAGGACTCCTGCCGTCGACAGTGATGGATTAATCTCTCCGGCGGCCGACCCTGTTTGTGTCGCGGTTTCCTCGGCAGCCACGGCCACCACAACATCCGCTGTCTAGGTGTGAGCTTAGGTTTATGCGGGCCGCTGAACCCTGGGATAGTGCGAGAGAGAGGTCAAGGGCAGCCTGCTGTGAGTCGAGGCTCGGCAGGAACTCACCTCACCTGGCGGGGGCGAAGTTGGTGGGGTTTTTCCAGGGCTTTCGGGACGCAGGGTGTAGATTTGTTGCAGTGCAGAAGATTTATCCATTTGAACTGCTTCTGTCTCTATCCTCTCAAGCGGCATTGATTTAGGAGTTTGATTTAAGAGTGCAGCACAATGCTTCGAATGAATCCTGTGGGTTTTAGGATTTGTTTCTTGTTTATTTACAATATTTATGTTCGATCTTCGTTGGGAAAATATCTCCGGAGTTGTGATTACAAAAACTCTGTTAAGTGTACTGAGTATTAAATCCCATTTGTCAAGCTTATAAGTACTTGTGCAAAGCCAAGCAAAGGACAAATGACCCTGTGGTTGCTAGATTCTGCACATTGCAGCGGACTTCAGTCTAATACCTTTACTTAATGCTTTAATGCCAACGCGCCTCTGAGGGTCTATATATGACCACAGCAGTTGGCCCCTGGCAATTCGCTGGATATTTTGAACAGGTGATCGACGAGGGGCTGCAGATGAGTTTGTGATCCGTGCAAACTGTGTCTTTCAGCAGGAATATCGGCTCATACGATTCAGAAAACCAGCAGCTCTGACTGGGCAGTTATTGGAAGCCTCGATTGATTATCTAGATATTAGAGAGACAACTTGTGTGAGGAGGCTGCACCGCATTGTTTAACGTCTGTCTGCAATAACGCTTTCATTTTGTGTTTCTGAAAAGTTGTGTGTTGTCATGTCATAGGTATATATTAAGGAAGTCATACATGTCGACTTCTTAGATTAAATGCTCTCTGTCAACACCAATCTCTTCACCTTTTATAAAGGTGAAATACTGGCAACTTTTGAACATGGTGTAGTGATCTACACAACACTAAATTAGGCAGCACTGTGGAGTAGTGGTTAGGGCTCTGGACTCATAACTGGAAGGTTGTGGGCCCAAATCCTGGGTGGGGCAGTGCTGTTGTACCCTTGAGCAAGGTACTTCACTTAGATTGCACCAGTAAAATGCCCAGCTGTATAAATGGGTACAAATGTAAGTCGCCCTGGATAAGAGCGTCAGCTAAATGACAAAAATAATAATAAATGATGGCCTACTGAAGCAGAGGCACAATTTGATCTGATAACTGAAATGTCTTGGTATAATAAAGGATATAATACTGATCATATTTCATCTGCAGACAGGGAAGCGTGTGTGATTGTGGCAGTGAACACCTCGGCTGAATCGGGTCTGTTATTGACTGGCACGGTGTGATGAAAGGAACAGGAATCGCTTGTGTTCCCAAGATCCTCTCTCCTCTTTTGTGCGGCCGTCTCCTCTCCCCGGGAGCTCGGTGACACGTTTGCCGTCCGGTGCCAGGTGCGCTATAACGAGCTGGTCCACCACACTGCGGTGATGAGCACACCTTTCATTAATTCAATCAGCAGCACCTGGCACGGGGCCATTACAGACGAGCATAGCAGAGCTGAGAACAGAGATCTGTTTCCTCACGTGCAAAGGTTGTTACGTGGTTTTCTCCCAGTGTCCTAGAAGGACCTGATGTCTCTGTGATGTGGAAGGATGTACTGTAGCTGAAGGTTTTCAATATTAATAGGAAAGATATTGAACTAGAACTGGCACATGTTTTACACAGGAAGCTGCGTTTATACTGTTAATCTGTTTATTCATTGACTATTTCTTCTCTCCCACGAAGAAGTACAAATAGAAACAAACCACAATGATCCGGAAAGCAGGCCCTCGCCGGCCAATGGGCTTCCTCTGTTGAGCAGCTGCTTCCCAGTGGGGACCATCTCAGGGCCCAGAACGTGTCGGCCCGGCCCTCCCTGACCACTCATGAAAACAGAGGCTCGCACGGGGGGACTGTGGAGGCGTCACGTGACCGTGTGCTGCCTCCCCCCGGTTTGGACGCTGCCTCTTCGAGTGGAAGGTTGTGACTGCTTTGCTCCCCCTCCCCCGGCGCTCTCAGTGGAGGCATCTCGATAAACAAAGTGTCAGACCCATTTCCTCATGGATGCCATCGGACGCCACGGGCACGGCACGCCGAGTCTTTGTTTTGGTTGTTTTTTTGTCTTTTAAACCTTCAGATAAACAGCATGTCATCGTTTTGTTGTTGTTGTTGATTTTGCATTAAGTATTATTTGTTACCAAATTGAAAAGATACAGTTCTTTCTTTTCAGGCCAGGGGGTTCCGAGGGAGGCGGGACTGGAGCAGTGATGTTCTAGAACACATAATTAATAATTAATAACATATAATCATAAAAGTGTCGGGTCCCAACGCCTTCTTTCAATGTCCTGTATTGAACCGTTTGCCAATCTCGGAGGAGCGTCGGCCGGTTAGCCCGTCTCCCACACACAGACCCTGTGGTCGACTGCTTCTGAAATGAAGCTCCACAGATGACTGCTGACAGCTCGAGAGAGGCCGCCTCGGGCTCCGGTCCTCCAGGAGAATCTCCCAGCCCTGCGTCTGCGGCCAGCTGTCACTTCCACGTGTTTGTATATTTTCAGCAGCCGCAGCGGTGTAAAGAGAACAGGAAGCAGTTACCACAGATGATGTCGTCTTCCATGCGTGTGTGACTTTCAATTACTTCTCCCCATTGACAAAAACAGGCCCCTTTTTTTCCTTTGGTAAGCCAGTGACAGTTAATTATATTGTCCTATGGATTGCTAGACGAAAAACGATGCTTGAGAAGCCGCCAGCATGTATAAGTAATTGCTTTAAAATCACAGCTATTACAAGACGGGTTTTACTTAAATGCTCCGAATCCACATTTTGCATATCCTTCTATACGGCACCGCAGAGATCGAGAGGAGCTTATGGCTTTCGAAAGCCGGCTCGGATCCTCAGCTGTGCCAAAGGACATATGGCGTCTAGGGACAGGAGACTAATTATCACACCTGCCCAGCGACTGCAGGAAAAGTTGTATCTGTAGACTTATTTTTAGGGAGGCAGAGAAAAAACTAACTAGTTTACAGAAGCAAGAACGAATAAATCAAACGATTACAAAATACACTAAAGCTACAACAGAATAACTAATCACTGGTCGTCGTAATTGTGAGGTTATTTTAATTGCAAGGACGGGCTGATGCTGGGGAGTTTCAGATATGTTTACCTGCTGTACATTTAGTGTTTATGTAACCGGTATCTAAATGCATCACGGCCCTGTGCTATGTGCTTTCTCCACCCGCAGTGGTGAATGTTTTAAAACGATAGCCATAGCGTTAAAGGTATGAGTCTCTCAGGTTGATGGCTGCTATCTGTTGTGACAAGGATCTTAATGCAGTCTGCTGGTACAGATGTGACACCTGATCGTAGTGTAGTGTACAGATTACCTTACATCACAGATAACACACTCGGTTCATCAGGGCAACGCTGTACGTCCTGTTAGCTTTAAAGCCTCATTTGTATTTTTCTATTCTTTTATTATATATTTATTTTGCAACAGCTAGAAAAAAAGTTGGCTTGCACCAGCGTTGTGTTGCTCTGAGGAGCTGCTAATGAATTTGAAATCTTTAAACTGGCCGTTAAAGAGACCGCTTGTCTCTGTGGTGGGTATCTGTGGGAACGCACAAGAACCATGAGTCTGGACCGCAGATAGTTGATCCAATTAATGTATGTAGTTGGGAGGATTGTTTGACTTTACTTCTGTCAAACTATTTTAAATACAGCTTCTCTCGTTTTCCCTTGATTTTTATGTAAAGAGTGAGAGAGAGAGAGAGTGAGTGAGAGAAGAGTGAAGCCCGATGGCTGTGGCCATTCAGTCCCCAGGGTCTGATAGACTGCAAAATGAAAATGTGGCACATGGTGACAGTCAGAGAGATTGGGCTGCTGGGATGCCATCCTGGTGCTGTTTAAAAAATAAAAACACAAAATCCTTTCCAAAGCAAAGGAGTGTTAAACATGTATTGAATATTCTCCACAGAGAGCAGGTAGCCCATAGTCTATAGGGGGCTCTCTGTGGGCAGAGAGAGAAAGAAAAGAGAGAGAGAGAGAAAGATTACTGTTGAGTTGTTTGAGTGAATCAGAAAGGGATCTGAAAGCGCCCCAGTCTCTTGCTATGGATTCAGTTACCTGTGTTGGACTTTGTGGAGAGAAGATAGTCACTGAACCTCTTTGAGTGTAAATGTGCATGTTTTTACAGTGTATTCGAGGTCACACTGTCATAGTGTGATATTCAACTGTTCCAGGTCATCGAAGCTGAAGTAGGGTCTTAAATAAAACAAACCTAACAGTGATGAACAGTACTGTAGGGAGCTGAGGAAGGTGATTGCAGCTTAAGGCCTGGATTAATGAATACACGTTTTACACTATTGATTATTATAAACAGTTATTATTTGAAACATCATCTTTGATCTGAAGAATAAC
Source organism: Amia ocellicauda (assembly GCF_036373705.1). Taxonomy (NCBI): domain Eukaryota; kingdom Metazoa; phylum Chordata; class Actinopteri; order Amiiformes; family Amiidae; genus Amia; species Amia ocellicauda. The sequence continues at coordinate 6,511,487 of NC_089853.1, forward strand.
AATGACATGAGAGAGACTTCGATGTGCCAGAGAGAAGAGAAACACCCCAACAAAGGACAGGGCATCTGTTTTAGAAGTACAGTGGTTAAATAAGAAAATCACAATCACCTGCTGGTCTGGAAGGATTTTGATCTCGAATCCTGTCCTCTGCCTGAAGTTGAATAATTGCTCGGCTCAATAATGCGAAATCACTGCCCAAAGAGGGGGATGAGTAACTGGAAACCTCGTGGATGAGTAAGACTGAATCATGGCTGCCCAGCCCGGCTCGGGTGGGATTATTTGATGCCACGTTGAAAAAAGTGCAGTTCCACTACTTGAGTGATTTATACATGAATGTGCAGCATAAGAGACCATGTGGGCGAGAGGACATTTATGTAAATAAGAACCTGAGAAGAACGGCCCAGTGCCACACAATCACCCTCACAGGGTTGCATCAGATCTTATGTAATATTAATACCAAGGGCTCTGGGATCTGAGTTGACTTTTGCTAGAATTTCTCTTCTTTAAAAAAAAAAAAAAAAAAAAAAAATCTTGTATCCAGTGTTGAAGGGATTAATTTAAAAGCACATTTTTTTTATTTTAACTTTTATATGTATTCCTGCTTAACTAGATTTCTCACAGGAGACCAAAGTGCCATAAATCCAAAGCTTGGCTATGTTAAGGGGATCCAAACCAATGCCATCTGAGCTTCTCGTTGTGGGTTTCTTTATTGTGCCGCCTTCAAAATATTCCAGTCTATCTTTCCTACATATGCCTTTCAGCATTCTCTCCCTGTCCCTCTCTGTCCCTCTGTCTCTGTCCCTCTCCCTGTCCCTCTCCCTGTCCTTCTCTCTCTGTCTCTTTCTGACCCTATCTCTGCCCCTCTCCCTCTCTCTCCCTGTCCCTCTCTCTATATATATTTGTCTCTCTCCCTCTCTGACCCTCTCTCCCTCTCCCTCTGTCTCTCCCTGTCCCTCTTCCTCTCTCTATATATATTTCTCTCTCTCTCTCTCTCTCTCTCTCTGTCAGAATTTGACGAGCACAATGCATGCATAAGAACACCCATTCGGTCTATGATTTCCATCACTATAAAAGGGGCAGAAATCCTCTCTGGGTTTCTCTGGGAGATGAGGAAAAGTGGGAAATAAAATAAAATAAAAGCTTCCCCAGGCTTTATCATGAGCGACTCTGGAACTGAAATGAGCCCACAGTGACAAGTTCAATCCCTCTCTCTCTTGAGACGTCAAACTTAGGGGCCGGCATCGCCAGAGGAGAAGTGGGGGATGGGGAGGGTGAGGGAGGGAGGTCCATTTCACGGGAAGTGGCAAAGATCGACCACAAGGAGATGAGGTCTGAGTGACACTTATTCCCACAGAGGAAGAGCAGAGTTCGCCACCGGCGAGCATTGCTGCAGGATCGCAGATTACAGCTCGCAGGGGATCAGTCGGACTCAGTTTTGACGGAGGGACGAGGCGCATCCCTCTGCATGTGGCCGTCCCCGTCAGAGGGCGCCTACTGAAATTCAATGTGGACAAGTGCAAGGTAATACATGCAGGTAATAAAAATGTCCACTATAATTACACTATGGGAGGAATAGGACTAGATGAAGTAACGCATGAGAAAGACCTAGGAGTCTATGTAGACTCCTCACTTTCCCCATCCGAACAATGTGGGGAAGCAATAAAAAAGGCAAACAGGATGTTAGGGTATATTGTCAAAAGTGCAGAATTGAGAACAAGGGCAGTGATGTTCAGACTGTACAATGCACTAGTTAGAGCTCATCTGGATACTGTGTACAGTTCTGGGCTCCACACTTCAAGAAAGATATCGCTGCTCTAGAGGCGGTTCAGAGGAGAGCAACCAGACTTATTCCAGGTCTGAAGGGAATGTCCTACTGAGAGACTGAGGACCTGAACCTTTTCACCCTGGAACAGAGGAGACTACGTGGGGACTTGATTCAAGTCTTCAAAATCATGAAAGGCATCGACCACATCAAACCAGAGGAGCTTTTCCAGATCAGCAGGGACACACGCACCCGGGGACACAAATGGAAATTGCGCTTCAAGGCATTCAAGACAGAAAACAGGAGACACTTCTTCACACAGAGAGGCGTCACAATGTGAACAAACTCCCCAGCGATGTGGCTGAAGAGACAATTTGGGAACATTCAAAAACAGACTGGATAGGATCCTTGGATCACTTAGTTATTAATGGACACCAGACTTGATACGAATGGCCTGCTCTTGATTGTAAACTGTCTTATGTTCTTACGTTTTCCCTTCCGTGGACCTGAAACGTGTCTCTCAGGTGTCCCTGTGCCAGGCCGTGGAGCAGGAACCTATGCTTATGCCCTGGATAAGGGCATCTGCCAAGAAATAAAAAAAATAAAAAAAAATAATAATCCTTATACTGCTTCACAGGTGCGATGGCTTAATGGCGTCCTGTTCTCTCCTCCCTGACTCTCACTCATCTCCCTCGCTTCTCCTTCAAACACCAAATGAGCACAATGGGTCGAATGGTCTCCTCTCGATTGTAAACTGTCTTATGTTGCTACTGTGTTAAAACAAAGTCGAGGAACACAGAGCATGCCTGGGTCTTCTCGTTTGTCTTCCACCAGAGCCAATGTAAATGACTAGATCTGAACTCTTTACTCATCTAAAATCGGACCTTTATAATTCCTGTCCAGGGCTGAGAGCCGCGCCGTCAGAAAGGCACGTCAGCTCAGGAGTTTTGACACTGGATTAGACCTGATTACTGAAGCAACTGAATACTTGCCTGTTGCCATTCAGTGTCCCAAGGGTGAGCTTTACTCCGCCGTGTGTTAAACACCGCTGCTCCCCTGTAGGTTGCAATTAGGAGTTTAAACAGGAAGGCTCATGGGACAAGGAGTGCGGATCGATGGGCGGCGACATTATCGGTTCCTTCACCAGAGCATCTCAATACACAACTTGACCTCTGACTTCAATGCAGTTTAGTCTCTCTTACAGATAAGCAAATGAATAAATATAAAAACAGCCCTTCTCAGTCCTTCCTCCATCCCAGGCTTTTACTGTCGAGTGCTTTTCAAGTTGAGGCTCGGGAAGCCAGTGCTTCCAGTGAATATGGTAATTCAGCCTTTAAGGTTTGTGTACCGTTTATGTAACTGATACAAAATGTTAGGGAATCTGCTGGGGAGGCCGTACGTATTGTAATTGCTTCTTACACACAGGGCGACAGCAGGGCTCATTAGGAGAGACTAATTAGAACACGCAGCATGGTTCTGTGACATCATAATTCGCGAGACTGAAGTTAACGGGGTCGGTGAGTCATCTGAAGCCCCGAGCTTTTTCAGTCTTTGTGCCCCTAATGGGAGGAGGGGAAGTTATCCATGATTATTGTAATAAGGAAGCACTATCGGAGTGACTCTTGCTCGCTTTTAGCTGCCGGGTGCAATTCCCGGCGTTTCCAATTACGCCAAATGAGCGGCCTACTCCTTTCGGGAAATGGTTTAAGCAAAATATTTAGAATACTTTTCTAAAAGCAAGCGAGCAAAAATTCCATACACTCTCTGTAATGGAGATGCTTCAAATAAGTTGCCATAGAGAACAAACTCTTCATAAACACCTTTTTCCTGAGCATAGGTTGGTGAAAGATGTTATTTGTCGATTTCCTTCTTGACCTTTATGTATGGACTCACTGCATAGCCTCTGTACTCACCTCTACGCAATATGTACAATACTACAAAATCTGAATACTAGGTAGGGAAATGCAGAAGACCAACATGTTTTTGTGTGATTGTTTTGAAAGGAGGACTTGCAAACACCACACAGCATTGGGTTGTTCTTTGTAGTGGAGTGAAAAATGGCTTTGTCTTTTACAGCTATTTTAAAGTCAAATGGCATTACAGTCATTATATGGAGAAAAGTGTGTGTATTGTGCCCTCTTCTGGCATCTACGAGCACGACAGGAGGTTTGAAAGACGAATTTCTCCTTCTTATGTCTCTATTTCTGTTGACTCAACCCGTTCTTAGAGCCCAAACTCCTCTTCAGTACTATTCACAAGAATGTCTGCGTTGTGATTTGTTTAAATATACATTAAACAGCTGAAGTCTGTCTTTTTCGGATTGAAGATGTCCTCTTCCTCGCTGTGGCCCGTGCAGGCGTGGCAGTCCCCTTTCTCAGGCTGTAGTTTTTTCATACTTGTTTCTGGAGAGGTCAAGGGGATTTGATGTGTCCCCTCCCTGTACTGGAAACACGGCACCTGAGAAGATGTCTTGGGAGGCCGTGAGATGGACGGTGACATTTGTCTGTAGGCCAGAAACAAACTAACAAACCAGAGAGCTTGTCAGGCAGTCTAATGGTGGAAAGCGAAATGAGACAGATGTTCTTTGAACATCTGCAGTGACACATGGAGAAAGAGATCACTGTGGAGCACGATTGAGCAGCCCTGCAGGTGGAGCCAACGATTTTGCTTTAGGATTTTCCTTTTGAGAGCAGGAGCGTCAGGGGCACGCATGGGAAATAAATTGGGATCTGCAATATGTAAATAACCTGTGTGTTTGCATTCCCGACACCCCCCTGCAGCATCCCTACATACAGTAACTGGCAGGAAGAAGGAAATCGTATCTTCATGCCTGATTTAAAAGCTGAGTGCGGAGGATATTTGTTCTGGTTTTGTTTCCCCCGCCAGGGCGGTGTTTATTATGGCTTTTATAGATCAGCTAATTGTCTCAAGGCTATAAATAGAATTGTTAGATGCGTGATTTAGTGTTTCTGTAATCGTGTGCTTGTTGGTTGGAGGGAAGTCAGGGAGCATTTGTTTAGCTGGAGAATAAACTAAAGAGTTAAAAAGTAATTAAGATTTGGAAATTCCTGCCACAGTCAGTGCTGCTCAGTTTAATCCTTATCGAGCAACATCAAGATGGGGCTTTTGTGAGGACCGTACAAAACATCAAGAATTCTCTTGATGCATTTCTCTTCATTTTCTATTCTTCGCACACAGTTGTGTAGTGTCGGGCTGCTCTAGACGGGCACAGTAGCTCTGGTAAACACTCAAGGTCAGGCAGGAAGACACAGATTTACAGCTGACAGCGTAGCGGTCAGTCCACTCCCAGATTACTTTAATATCAGTGAGGGGCTGTGTTGCCAATGTGGTGATATATATACATGGTGATGTTTTTCACAGGTTTTCCTTTCTTGTTTGGACTACTTTTTATTTAAAATGGTTCTCTCTCTGGAATGAAATAAAGACACACCCATGGAGCCATTTCAGTGGTAAGAAGCAAATGCAATGACACTTTAGTGTATTTATGTATTTTTAATAAAGCATTGATCTGGCAAAGCATATGGATTTCCCAGGGAAGTCCACTGCATCGGGGCTCAATTATTGTTGATTTTCACAGTTTATCAGACTGTGCTTTCTGATGATACCACCAAGGTGCTGTAGTAATGATTGACTGCTTAGGCTTAGCTATGCCAAAATTACTGTTTTATAGTAACATTGTTGACTTACCTCCCCCCTATGATTTTCTCATTTTCCTTTGGTCTCACTAACTGCTGACTCTGAAGCCTTATTAACAGCGAACAAACACACAAAATCAAAACAAAATCAACAACAGCTGACCAAGAGACAGAGAGCGGGACTGGGGAAGTGTCATAAACAAAACAGCCCATTAGGAGTGAAGTTCATACTTGATTCTTTGTTTTGGGGAAATCAATCCTGGGTGACTGAGGGAAACGCTAAAAATAGCCTTTCTCAGAGCTGTGTGTCCGGCTCCAGGAACCCGGCTGCAGCTGGTCACTTAGACACCGCTCACCGCTCTGACACGCACACGTGTGTAACTCTTCCAAAACACACTGGCCATGTGCAGAAACCCAGCTTGAGAAGTGCTTTGTGACCAAAATGAGGTCGGGGTTTATACCAGCCGGGCCATTTATATCTTATATCTGAAGTGTGTATTATAGTGTGACACAATTCCCCATCTTTGTTCTTCACTATAATACCAATTACAAATGTAATTTTCAGTTTTGTTTGTTTACCAAAATAAATGTCATATATATGTATGCTTCATAAAAGGCCCACCCCATTAATGAGTACAATAATGAGAATTGTGTTCATATATATGTGTAGTCTTTGTTGTGATTATTAATGCTGTTATTAGGACTACAGGACACTTGAAAAACCAATCAGGTGGGACTACAAATTAAGCAAATGTTTGTCGTCTTCTGTGTGGTATTTCATGGCCAGTGTTTTGTCATGTGTGTGTTATTTTTGTAATGGTTTTGTAGAGCAGAATAAAACAATTTCCCTTCCCCCGCACGGCCCGCAATGCAATTAAAGCAGTTCTGTGGGCAGCTCCTCGTATCCTCTTACTCTCAGTTTAATTCCTGCTGTAGTAATAATCGCTGCACTTGATCCTTATGCAGCAATAAAATATAATCTTATTTAGGGAAAGAAATCTGCATGCAGATGTGATTATGATTTAAATGATCACCACCAGGCTTTTCTTTTAAATGTCTTCTTTCATTGATTGTCTGAACTTCTCCTTTTCATCGACTAGAGTGTCATGTTTCCCAACCATGCTGAGACGCACCTACTTCAGATAAAATACGACACACTGACCCCAGGACACTCAAGGTAGCCATGGTCTAACGGTTATTTTGGTGTTACTTTGAAAGCAATATTTTAAGTAATAAATCTACATTTTGCACTGAAAATTTGATTTTGGGCCGGGCTAGTGTTGAGTCCCCAGTAAATGTAGGCTTGTGTTGAGGACTGCTGTTGTACTGCCTGAACTGAACGGTGTGGATTTGTTGGGGCCTGGATTGACGTTTTGTTGAGGTTGGGGCTCAGGCTGCTGGTTGGCCTAAAGTAGGACAGATAGCCTTCTGATGTGATACAGTGGGTTATACTAAAAAGTCTCCTTATTGCTCTTAATGCTAAATCAGCAATATCTCTGCACACCTTGATTGTTTCAATTTACAATGTGATCAATACATTCAAATCGCTTCTCTTCTTTCCCCATCGAAACAATGTGGGGAAGCAATAAAAAAAGGCTAACAGGATGTTAGGGTATATTGTCAAAAGTGCAGAATTGAGAACAAGGGCAGTGATGTTCAGACTGTACAATGCGCTAGTTAGAGCTCATCTGGATACTGTGGACAGTTCTGGGCTCCACACTTCAAGAAAGATATCGCTGCTCTAGAGGCAGTTCAGAGGAGAGCAACCAGACTTATTCCAGGTCTGAAGGGAAAGTCCTACTGAGAGACTGAGGAACTGAACCTTTTCACCCTGGAACAGAGGAGACTACGTGGGGACTTGATTCAAGTCTTCAAAATCATGAAAGGCATCGACCACATCAAACCAGAGGAGCTTTTCCAGATCAGCAGGGACACACGCACCCGGGGACACAAATGGAAATTGGGCTTCAAGGCATTCAAGACAGAAAACAGGAGACACTTCTTCACACAGAGAGGCGTCACAATCTGAACAAACTCCCCAGCGATGTGGCTGAAGAGACGATTTGGGATCATTCAAAAACAGACTGGATAGGATCCTTGATCACTCAGTTATTAATGGACACCAAACGAGCAGGATGGGGTGAATGGCCTCCTTTCGATTGAACACTTTCTTATCTTCTGATGTTTTCCCTTCTGTGGACTAGAAATGTGTCTCTCAGGTGTCGCTGTACTATTTATTCTCATGTGAAAAAACAGACACCCCCCTGGCTTGACAGTGTCCTGTTCTCTCCTCCCTGACTCTCACTCGTCTCCCTCGCTTCTCCTTCCCTCTGTCCACCATCAGCGCAATCTACTAAACTCCTGTTACACAACGCAGAAAAGCGATGGCGGTGCGGTCCAGATTGGATTCCACGTGGTTAAGTGTGCCCTCGGGGAGAGTTACACAACAAGCTCGAAGTGAGCATCATCCTCTGTGTGTGTGTGTTTGATGATGCCCTCTGGACTCAGACTGCTTTTGCTTTTGTACCTTTAGTTTTTTCCATTACTTGGTGACAGCATTCCCACAGCAATGTGCTTAAAACCCACTTTCTAACATCTCGTGGCATTTGCTGATTGAAATGTAAATGTTATTAAAGCGCATCGACAGCCACACACATCTGTCTTCTACCCAGTAATGAGGCTCCTGATTCGCTTAATTTTCTTTTGGTTCACCTTTATACAGCACTGTGAATGATTGCTCTCCCAGCAAATAAATAATTTCTGAATAAAAGCCCGTCTCAGATGTTTGTCTATGGCAGGACCCAACCACTTTGCCTGGACGTTGTGCGATCCATTTCATGGGGCTCCTTCTTCGCCCTCGCACTTTCTTCTCCTTGATTATTGTTGTCCGCCTCTCAGAGACTGCGTCCCCTTGCACGGCAGTGTCTTTCTCAACGTTTCTCCTTCTGACAACACTGGAAGTTACTGCATCTCTCCATCAGCGTTCCTTACAGCCGGCATTGTCACAGAGGGGCAGTTATCTACGCTGCTCGTGTGTTTTTATGTCTGGTTGTCACGTTCTTTGATGGGGTCGATTTATGGTGGAAAACCTTCTCTTAGAGACTGTTTGACAAGTTTTAAGATATCCATGTGAATGTACAGTGAGGTCCATAAATATTTGGACAAGTGACACAATTTTCATCATTTTGGCTCTGTACGCCACCACAACGGATTTGAAAGGAAAAAAATCAAGTGTAGAATTTCATCTTTAATGTGAAGGTAGTTACATCCACATTGGGTGAACGGTGTAGAAATTAGACCCATTTTTATATGTGATACTCCCAATTTTAGGGTCTCAAAAGTATTTGGACAAACTAACATAATCATTAATTAAATTGTGAGTTTCAATACTTGGTTGTCAATGACTGCCTGAAGTCTGGAACCCATAGACATCAGCAGATGCTGCTTGTTCTTGGTGCGTTTTGCCTTCAGTTTTGCCTTAGAAATCAAAACAAACCAATCAGAGAGAGAGCAACAACATTAGGTGTGGCCATATCAACTATTTGGTACATTCTTAAAAAGATGATGACAATTGTGTCACTGTCCAAATATTTATGGATCTAACTGTATAGTCTTTTCTCTTGAAAAACAAGAGGTCTGTCTCTGAGTCACACAGGGAGAGAGTGTGTAACCACAGGTAACCTCTCGTCAGTGACTCAGGACCCGGAGGTCAGGTGTTGCTCCGCGCGTACGTGTGACCTACATTGTGCCTCACAGAGGGAATCTGCAGGTTGGCCAGGGTGTCTTGTCTACTATTTGAGGGGTACAATTTTGGTTCTCAAAATCAGATTACAAGCCTTTTTGTTTATAATGAAATTGTACTCTGTGAGGGAAGATGACCCTTTCTCGAATGTTTTTCATGTATGTTTGAAACCCTGCGTTCAAATCCCTTCATTCCGGTCACGAGTGGCAGAGAATCGCTGATGCTGACGCAACACGATGTACAGAAACTATAACCGAATGTTCAGTGTTGATGCATTTGGATTCAAAGCCATTTACAAACATGTTCTGTATCCCAGCCTAAAACAGCCGTGAAGAGGATCGTTTTACACTTCAGGGTCTTATTTAATTTTGCGTTTTGGCCTCTTTCACTTATTATTTACTACTTTTTTATTTTCTTTCATTCTTCTTCTGTGCAGCTTATGTTTCCTCTCCGAGTTTTGCACACGTTTCTCGGGGGATTTCGGCTCTCCTTCGCTTTCATCTCTCACCGTAGTGGCCTGTGTCTTGGTGCAGCGGGCTGCCAGGACCTCGATTGATATGCAGCGTAGTGAGTGAGCCCAGCAGATGCTCAGCGCGACAGTCATTATGTCTCTGCTGTGGGGGGGGACATGCACGGCCTCACTTAGCCAGCCTCCTGGTGATGTTTCTCTGTGTCCACCACAGTTTGTGTTACCTGTCAGTGTGTGGTTTTGCATCTCTGAGAGATGAGAAGCCCTGCGTCTCACTGCGTTTCAATCCCATTCTTCGATTCCTTTATCGTAGCCTTGACTTTAGTTTAGAAGAGAAGTTGATGTTTATTGTGAGAAAGAAATCTTGGCAGCAATCGTCCGTATATGACTGTTCTCAAGCAAAGAAATATAACAGGAAAAACATGGAAAACTCTTAATGTAGTACTTTCTCTCTCTCTCTATCTAAATCTCTCTATTTCTGGATGTGCTGCCCCGCCTTGTCACCCCATATGTTCTCTCTGTCCCCCCCTCTCTCTCATCCTGTCTCTCTCTCCCCCTGTCTCTTTCCTGTCTCTCTCTGTCCCTCTCCCTCTGTCCCTCTCTCTGTCTCTCTCTGTCTGTCCCTCTCTCTCTCCCCGTCTCTCTCTCTCTGTCTCTCTCTCTCTGCTCCGGTGAATCACACAGTTATGAAGTGTGTTGATCTAGAGATGCTGGCTTCAGGCCCCATACAAGGACTGAGGCGTATTATATTTTAAAGGGAAGTGATTCCTGATATGCTATGAAAGAAGCCACAGACACCCACAGGAGAACAACAGTTAAACAGCCTATGTTGAGCCTCTGCCCAGCCTTTATATTGTCAGCTCGAACACAGCTCGAGGTCCTACCTTATTTATATGTATATGTATGAGAGTACCCCGTGCCCGCGGTTCAGCAATCGGGTCCTCATCCGTCGCCCGTCTGAGCTTACTAACCTGCCCGAAGGGAGGTCTCCTGCATATCAAAGCAAAGATCTTACCTGAATATAAAACGGAGGTGCAATTGAGGCCGGATCTCACAAGCCCTGCCCCCCACCCCCCACCAGTCGCACATAACAATTTCAGCACTGCTCAGTGGGTTTCTGTTTGACGGAGGACTGTAAACCCTCGATCGTGCCATGTTTTTAAATTGCTCTGGTCCAGACCCTGGTCTCTGCTAGTTGCTCTGGATGAAAGTGATTTGCTGCTATTGCTACTGTTGATAATCATTATGATGAAAATTTGAAATAGTAATAACAGATGTAGAAGATCTTAACTGAATGAAAGGCAAGATGTCTGCCTGTGTTACTGCGATTAGAAACTCTGCTGGACTGAGTGTAGCTTTTTTCAGTCTTTTACAGTTCCTCTTGTAGTTTTTTTGAGGCATTTCCCTGTCAGGTAGGTGACAAATGGAAAAAAAACCTGACGCCAGGATAATCCCCCGGGCATTAACATGTTAAAAACATGAACCGAATTCACATGCTGCATGTCAGTGGCCTCTCCGGTCTTGGGCTGAGTGAAGGAGGCGGGTATGAGACACAGGTTTCTTTACTTTAGTAACATTTTTTAGTGGAAAGAAAGAGTAAAGTGGTGAAATGACCGGCCCTTTCGAGAAGTGTACCGCAGCGCTCAATTCTTTCTCCTATGTCAGGAGAACCTTGTGGATTTCAGAGATGTGAGCTGAATAACAGCGGTAGTTTGTCTTCTCGTCACATGGGAGGACAGTTTTGGTGGCTGCAGAAAGACCAAGAAGTTGGTTACGAGTGAAGTGAAGCAGGCTTTCCTTCAATCCTGTAAATGTCCATTCATTAATATTGTCTTTTGGGGTGTGAACTATAGTGATCATCAGGTTTTGTTTTTTGGCAGGTCATTTCCACACTGGAAGAGGCACCTTTTCATGGGGTGTTTGTTTTCAATTCGAAGTGTGGCCTTGTTTACCAGATGCAGTGAACTGACCGTTTCTCTCTGCAAACACGAAGGTACGGTCTCGACTTTGGGAGGAGGGCACTTGGGGACACAGGACGGCGGGGGGGGGAAGGGGGCTGATGATTGTCGACTGGGGGGGAACTCCGGGGGGGAGGGAAGGCATTTTCTAGGTGGCAGGGCCCATCACCCCTTTCACTCCCCGCCGTGCACGTGCCTGGTCATGTGATTTATCCACAAAAACATGCTTTAAAAAACGAACAAAAAAACTGACAACGAAACCTCAGATGTTTTTAAATATCTTTGTTTTGTCTGGGGAAAATCAGTATGAATTAGAGTTCATCCTTTTTCCTGTTTATGTCCATTGTGTGGCACGCTTAAAGCTAATGCAGAACAGCAACAGAAGGTGACATCACTGCCTCTTTAATGCTGATGGAGACATAGCCTAGAGACCCTCTGTTATACAGTAGTGGAGGTGCTGCACAAATTGTACACCATGTGGGAGGAAGGCAGGTATCTGATTGGGGTTCATCATCGACCCAGGACAGCGGGATAACTCGGGCCAGGTTCATCGGTTCAGCATGGACTGTATAGTGGATGCAGACAGACATGTGTCACCATCTGTACTGGTGTTTAAACAGCTCGCACTTCAAGAGGAACCAGTTTCATCACTGAACAGTTAAGGATAATTTGATGCATTAACTCTCTGTGTCTCTGTCCATCGCCTTCTCTCTGTCCGTCTGTCTTGAAAATGGTTTGTTTGCTCGGCCAAATAAAAGCCCTACCAGTGATGTTTCCCCTTGAACCACTAGCAAAAGCATTCCCCAGACATTAACAGCACAGCCCCTGGGTATTCAGGGTGGTCTTTCGCTTCACAGTTATGCACAGACTTCTTTTGAAAAGCTTGGTCTACTTTTCAAATGCACTGACCTCCAGACATGCAAATGTTTTTTCTTTCTCTTGTTTTAGTTTTGTGTGTGTGTTTTTTTAGAGGCATGCCTGGTTGTTTGTTCACTGCCACAAGAACAGTGTGCACATGAATTAGTGTCTTGTCTGCTCATGTTCCTGTTGCATGCTGGGCTTCTCTGAGGTAAAAGCTGGCGCTGGGGGCTCGAGCCCTTCGCTGGGGTAGGCTGGAAAAAGTACAAGGTTTTAGTCTGGAATCTCCTTACGAAAGGTTATATCAACTTAATTCCAATTTGAGTAATTAATGATCGTGGCCGTGACCTTCTTGAAATGCCTCGCCCGATTTCGAAACATTCAGCAGTTTCTCCTGGTTAATTTGTGAATTCAATTTCACCGAGGCGTCCTGTCCTCGCGTGCCTTTGTACTGAGACAGAGGTCAGCGAGGAGACGCACTTGTAACTGTATAGCACAGACCAGCAGTACAGATGAGCGCAGTGTGTCATCCCTCACTGTTTCCTGCTGCGTTTGTCTCGTTGAGAGAGATTTGTCTTTTGTTTTGGACGGTACTACTGCCGTTTAAGTCGTTACTCGTTCATTATTTCTGATGTAATTTTGTTAAACGCTCCTGCGAGTCTCAAAGTGTCGTCTGTCAGCACCCGTTGTGTTTTATTAATTGAATTACCGGCCCATTTGTCTCGAGGAGGTCGGCCTCTGCAATTAGAGTGAACGGACTCTTTGTCTCATCGGCCGCACCTGGCCAGACGGAGGGACTTCAGACGGGCTGAGCTCAACACTCGAGCGGTGTCTGTGAAACGGGAATTAATAATTCAGCGGCACTCGAGGCGCTTGTGTTTCAGAGACAAAAGGTGCTGGCGCTGTGAATTCAGACGTTGTGCGGCTCGCGGTTTCAGCAGGTACTGAGAGTGGGGGAGGGGTGGAGCGGGTGGAGATGGGATAGATACTGGCTTTAGTAGACCAACGCCAGGGTTCAGTCACAAGCTGCACCCAGCAAGAGCCAGTGACCTTCAGTGGGATCCATTCGACAAGCTCATACAACGTGCTCTGAGATGCACAGTTGGCCAGAGGGTCGGGGTTTTGACTCCATGGAGGTTGTAGTGACACCTGACTTCCTCGTCTCTTGTTCTTTGACTTCTCTCAACAGCAGCCCCAGTCTCCCCACATCTCTCTCTTACCCGCTTTCCTCTCCCTCCCCAAGCCCACATGGCACCCGATTGAGACAGAGAGAGAGAGAGAGAGAGAGAGAGATACAATTTAAGCAAATCCCTCTCTCTGTCTCTCTCTCTGTCTCTGTCTGTCTCTCTCTCTCTCTCTCTCTCTCTCTCTCTCTCTCTCTCTAAAAGCTTCACAAAAAAGAAACTGGATTGTACAAAACATGCTCCATGATTCTCTGTGGTCTTCATGACACAGTAGTGCATCCTTTACAGATAGTGCCCTCTGGTGGTCAGACCTCGATAGTACTCCCTGTCAAAATAAATGCCTTTCCTTCTTGTTGCATCACTGGTTCAGTGACAAACTCACAACCTCTTCTTGGCTGCCAGCCTGATGATGAACGACAGGACGCTGCTCTCGTTAATCAAATGTTGTTGTTCTCCTCCACCTCGGCGTGCTTGCTCAATTAATGCCTCCATTTCCTCGATGCCCCGTTAACAGTCCTGTTGATTGCCTTGATTGAAGTCTGTCAGGTGGGTCTGCTGGTCTGTGGCACCATTTCTCTGATGCCAGAAAGACAAATGGCTTCTTACAACACTGTGGCCAGCTTCATGTTCGGAAAAGCACTCCTAGATGTGTAGGAAAGAAATGGTTAACCGTTAACTGAAGTAGAAGGCGAACTTTCACCCCACACTGCCCTGACACCACAACCTGACTTCAGACTCAGCTATATCCTAACAATGGATGGAGGCCCAAACCATTAATTTCTGCTGCAGGGATTATTCTGTCCCAGAAGCCCCTGCTGGAGGTCTGTTCTTAAAGCTGGTTCAATTAATCATTTGTCCACCTGTCTAAGATACTAATGACACACACACTCACTTTATAAATCACAGCTCAGAGTCACCTACCCTCCTAATTGACATTTAAATAATACTGAAGATAAGCCTGGATAAGCCGTGCCTGCGGAGGAATGTGGGGGTTGGTTAAATTTGATATCTAACGCATTTTTTTTTTGTAACTGTAAACATATTAGCATCTAATGTGTAAGTGTGTGATTTATAGTAAGGCAGTATGTGATGTGAAGGGTGTCCCTTATTGTGTAAGAGAAGTAATTTACAGGTTTGCGCAGCCCAGTCCTCGTTCCCCAAACTGCACACCCAAATGCATTGTGTATTAAATTAGACTCCCTTCACACGATGCATTAACTTAGTAAAACCAACTGACATTGTATCTTTGTCACATTCAGTATTTCATTACTTTCGGTTATATCTTTTTTTTGAAGTTACAACTTGGTTTCAGCTTCATATTTGTCTTCATTTATTTCAGGCATAAAAAAATAGACTTGCTAAAAAAGAAAATAATGAAAACTGCCATTGTTGTAAGTCCTCTGAAGCAAACCCTCAGAAGATGTTTGCACCAATAAGCAACATTAATGGAGCAATGAATGACTCTATTTAGTCGCCATTGTCTCAGCCATTTTGGAGCCTCGTGGTGTAAGGTGTGGGATATTTTCACATGAACAGTCGAAGTGCAGGTGTTTTGCTGCCATATAATGGCCACTAGTGCAACACAACACTTTCAAGCAGTTGTCCTGCAGTCTGCCCTTCGCCTCTATGATATCACTGTACCATAACCCCGAGCTCGTCTTCCGCCACGTAACGAGCTCATTGCCCACTTGTCCTTAATTGTTGTCGACAGTGTGGCACAGAATTGCTGGACTGGAAATCAAAATGTAAATTGGCTTTGCAAATAACATTTTCCAGACCGTTGTTCCGATTCGGCGACCCCATTGGCTGCCAAATGAATCCGCAGCAGATCAGTGGTTCTTGTGTGTGTAGGGAAAAAAAACGAATAATAAAAACTAAATGGGGAAAAATAAGAATACAATGGACCCTTCTCTGCAATCGTGCCTGCCTGAAGCATTTTCTATAAGACTGCCACACATGAAGCATATGTCAGAGATGATTTATCTCTTACTTCTTGCTTTTGCACATAGTAGTAATGGCACAATGAACAATTTGGAAAGCAAATAGACTAATGAAAGTCATTTTTAATGAGTGATTTTCCTAAAACTAAGAAATGCTAATTGTAAAAGCAGACCATAGAGGGGGAGTGGAGGGTAAACAAGACCGCCATAAACCGGTACTTCCTAATAGGTGACAATTTCCTCACCAGCATGTTGGGAGGCATATCAAGAAATATTTAATGTCATGTGCAAGAAAACATTTTGAATTGACTGGAGTGATGGGTGCAATCCTACTGCTTGTTCTGATATCGTCTCCGTCGTTGAAAAGTGAAGGATTTCTGGAAACCCTCATCTTAAAGCACCAAAGCACCATCTTATCCCAGACGAGAGAAGATTTTTAATAAAGGCTAATGGAGTGTGTGAGAAAAACAGGAGCAAATTGAGCGTAGAAACTAGAAAGAACAACTGTTTGAAGTAATTAACCCCTTGAACTCTCGGCATATTTTTCTTCTCTCTTTGGAAGCCGCCTCTATTTTGGCAGCTCCACCACTGCATTACAATCGGCGAGTCCGCATTTGCTTGTCTAGTCATCCGAAGACTGAGATTGTGTTATTGTAAAACAAACAGAGAGAGAAAATGAATTTGACAAAGGGGAACCGAATCTCCTGGTGCCATAATTCAAGTATTTAGGCACAGATCTTTTATGTGGCCACTCAGACGGGTGTGTTAATTGCCCCCGCTGCCTTCCCAGATCAAGCTGTTTATTGAGATGCATGTCCGTGATCTTGTGGGAAGGAAGAAAGCGGCTACAATGTGTATTCTTCGGCGATGTACGGTGCGTACCGAGGGGAAATCTCACTTCCTGTAAAGAGATAACTAATTCAATTGTGCGATTATGAGGTATGACCAGAGCCACGCTCCCTCTTCCCTTATCTTGGCTTCCCAGAACACCCGAGCGCTGATTGCTTTGAGACGGGCTTCACAGGAAGTGCTCGGGATCAGCGTTACAGAAAAGGGGAGGTTGGGGGGGTTTGCTAGTTCTTCGCAGTAATAGCCCTCAAATTGACTGGTATAAATCATAGGCGCAATGTTCAGATCCTCCTCTCCAGAGCTCGGCCTGTCATCTGGAATAGTGGTGGCCTCATCAGAGCGAGATGCCCACACCCCCCGTGCTGTCGCCCTCCATACAGAGTCGCATTATTTTGTCTAGTATCGTTTTAATGTAACAGTATCTGATCAATGCAACCTACCAGTTGTGATCAATCTACCGCCACCCCCACCCCTGACACCTCCCGCCCTAAAACCCAGACGACCTTCTTCAAATCATCCAACCTGGTGTCCTGCGCTCTGCAGATTAATGAGGCCTGAACTGCTGTATAGCGTGACCGAAACATCTCATTTGTCATTGAAGGGGAGATATTTGTCATAAGAGCTTGTGGCTAATCAGCTAATAGCCCGGCGTGCCGAGAGATAACGTGGAAAGAAGATATTAGGAGCTGTTGGGAAGTTTTTAACAGTGTTTATAGAGACAAAGTCGAGTGCAGGCGGACCTATGGGTGCCCTTGCAGGCGACAGCGATGGTTAACAGATGCTGATAAAACGTATCTGTCAATACCATTCTTGTCTATTGAATCTAAGGATCAGCTGCAGGATTTTCATGGTGAGTTACAAGGAAGTGGCCAGAAACATTGAAATACTGCCTGGAAAGGCACGATGGGACGAATAACCATGTTTCAGTACAAGTACATGCAGTAAAATATGTGTTAGTGTGTTTAAAGATGGTGCGTATCAGTGTATGTGTGCCAAGGAAGAGATCTAACAGGAAGTAAAATTGCCTGGTCGTATCATATCATTACGGTCTGAAGGAACAGCTGTCTGAAGGGTAATAATATAGATATTTTTGTTGAGTCGGTTTATCAAGAAGATGCACATCAAGACCAGAGGCTTATGTTAATGGGAGATGGATTACACTCGGCAACAACCAGCTCTCAATAATCCCGTCGCTTGTTGTGGTACGACACAGGACGCGCGTCACACAAGTCAGATTTGTGACAATCGCCACAGTGTTTTCTCAGTATCTGTAGTGCAGGTTGTAATACAGCTGCCAGTCAAACTGATACACTGCGTGGACCAGTGCACTGCCGGAAACGAAATACTGGCTGGTTTTGAAGTTCTGCGTGTGCGTCTCTGTGTACGACACGCTTTGGGCCGTGGTTCTAGGAATGTGGAATGTCGGTCTGGCATTCTGCTGCACATGTGCCGAGTGCTGGAGAGTCGGGTTTAAGCCAAATTCTGCACAAAAACCAAAGCTGTCCAATGTGTTTCACTTCAAGGGTAGAGCAGTTTAACTATGAGAAGAGGATCTTGACACACCCTGGCATTGGGGGGCCTCACACTTCGGGGTATGTTAAATTTTTCTCTGACTAATTGCTAGATTGGGGTTTAAAAGGCACCTCTAATAAACTGTAACAAACTCTAGACAAGGACAGATACAATTCTTAATCTGAATTGTGACAGATCTGTGTGTTTGATTCCAAGGCACTATGTTTATATTACATTAAATTACATTTATATTTGTATATTACATTATTTATTACATTTCAAAATTAGGTAGTATGCTTTTTTTATTTTTCGTTACAGATATTAAGGGCACTTTATCCAGGCAGACCAAAATAAAACCGAATATATCATACATACAGATTAAAAAAGCAGCTGTAAATATGGCCTTCAGTGCATTGGAAATTAAACAGTTTATTTTTTAAGTGACTGGATATTTACCTTCTGGTAATCTGCACACAGTGCCCCTGACCAATTCCTCCTGAACAGCGTTTATCATTATTTTGAATATGTTTATACATTTGTAATGCTTCATTCATCTAAAATGTCCCTGCGTTCAACAGCATCCGGAGCACCTGGGTAGGGAGACAGAGGCCACAGCTTGACAGCCCTGTCTGACCTGCGATTCCTCTCCTCGCTTCTAACTTTCCTAAGCGACTGAAACACGCAGCTCGTTTTGTGTTTATTTTATTTAGCTCGATGCCCCGACAGGCAGAATATAAGGACCCGATTGTGATTAAAGCGCGTTAAAGGGCTAATTGTTTCCACAAACCAGAGCCACGCTCTTGTGATTCCCGGAGGAGCGCGCCTGCTTTGTGTTTCACTTGACGGCTTTACAAGTCGAGAAGCGCCGCTTGGCCTCGAGTCTCGGCGCGACCGTACAGGTAGCTGCCTCTGAGCATGTGCTGCCGAACGTGCCGCGCGTTGGGATGAGCCCCTCTCTCATGGGTCAATCTATCAGAGAGGTTTTTATCTTCATTTTGACTTAATTTTTTTATTTAATTTGCAACGCAAGAAGTAGGAGCAGCATTGACAAACGGACAGATTCACTAAGTGATTTAGATGCAGCAACGCTTAGTTCAAGAACAGAATGTATTTAGTGTCGTTGTCCCCCAGCATATGATAGCTTTGTACGCTGTCAGTGTATTGTTTTTTTTTTGGATTCGTTTTTTACTGACATCTTGTGGCCAGAACCTGGAAGCTAAGAATCTACTGTAATTTCTACACCTCTGCACTGGCGTCTGATGAATGTAAAGGCCTGATCTGTGACCGGTGAGCGTGATACGAACGGGCTCTTCAGATCCCCGCAGGCCATGCTCAGCCGGACACTGAGTTCCTCCGGTAGAGCCGAGTCCGTGAGTGACTTGTCCGATGCCTGTCTTCTGTCCTGCGTGTCCGCCCCGGTCCTCGGCCCCCTGAGATAATGCCAGACACCCAAAGACTGTTCTTCTCTTGTAATGTCAAATCCTTACATGGGCAATGTTATAAGCCACTGGAAAATTCCTCCAAACCTCATCCCTGCTTACAATGGCCATTAATGGGGACCCTGGGTCCCCATTAATGGCCATTGTAAGCAGGGATGAGGTTTGGAGGAATTTTAAGCCATTGATTATTGCGTGTCTCACCCCACTGAGCCTCTGGCTCTGGTCCTGACCCGGACTGTGTCGTGACACGGTGTGACACCCTAGCTGGGCTTCCTGCTCAGTGCTCAGCAGGGACAAACCACAAGGGGGCATCAGCAGCATGTCTTTTATTCTCAGAAAAAATTAGTCTGATTGAAGAAACACCTCAGTTTAATGGTAGCATATATGTTTTGCTGGGGAGGGGGTCAGACAGAAAGGCCGGAAAGTGTGCGTTTGAAAACATGCTGACAAACAAACAACACTCAAAATCCCTAGTTCAGGTTGCTTTTAACATTGAAGGAGCTGGAATGGATAATTACTGGGTGTCACTTTATGAAATGACCAGAAATCCATCGTTCGGCGACCGCCCCCCCCACACCCCCAGTCCTGTAACCTCCAGTCCAGTGAACCAATACATCATAATGATTGAAATACACTACCTGCCCGCAATGAAAAGTGTTTTTTTCCCCCCCTCTCTTTATAAAAAAACGAGTGCGGCAGGATGATAAATGCTCGGGACTGTTCGCCTCAAAGATCTGTTGAATGTGTTTCTCTGTCAGCTCTATCTGCGCGGCGGTTGTATGTGTGTGTGTGTGTGTGTGTGTGTGTGTGTTAGAGGGTCTCTCTGTGTATTTGGGGGATAAAGCACACCCCCTCCCCAGAATAAGTAAACTACAACAGTTACTAATACAGTGCCTTGGTTTGGAGATATAATGTTAACGTCTACTCTTGGAAGAACTAGTTTTATTGCCCTGGGGGGCCCTGGGGAGACGCAGAAAATAATAGTAAAATCATGCGCAGGCTGTACTCAAGACCTGGTTACTGCTGGTGTCTGATTTGATTTATTTTTAGATGCACAATTTCTACTTAATTAAAAAACAAAACAAGACAACAAACAAATTCAGTGTTTGCCGTGCAGACCGGTGCGTTATTTACTTTGGGGACAGTGGGGCAATGATTTGAAGACTGATAACATGGCAGACATGCGCGGGGTTAACGTGTTATCTCATCAGTCAGAGCTTTGGGATGTAATGAGCTGTGGGAAGGTAATTAATTAACGATGTGTGTGTGTGTGTGTGTGTGTGTGTGTGTGTGAGTGAATGACAAGGGATCAGTGTAAGAGATGTTGTAATCAAACTCCAATTTGTGGTTGTGTGTTCGGAAGCACGCTGGATATTTTAATCTCCACAACAAGGAAGCTGTGAATCTTCACGTTTAGATAAAAAAATATATTATAATAATTAAAAAAGCAATAATGGAAGTTTGTACTGGAGCAAAGAGGATTAATCAAAGAAGATGTAACAAGTTTCGACACTTTGTTTCCCCCCATGCATTGTTAATTGATCCCGAGCCACTCACTAGAGGGCGCCGTCTCTCAGGCTTCTGGCAGCGGCTCCCTTTGCCTTTTATTTTCATTGTTAAAAGTTTGTAACAACAGATCTGTAGTATTATACAGCAATGATTGTCTGAGGAGCTTGGCAAGTCATGGAAGGGATTTCGAGACAACAGGCAAGGGAGTAATGGATGAATGAATGAATGAATGAAGAAGAAGAAGGGGGCCTCATTAGTCAGGACATAAAATCACCACCAACAATGGAGCACAACTTTGCCTCGAAACCGCAAGACACTGGATGCATTACGCCCTAAATATAGCCGTGCCATTGTCAGTCACTGGGAGAGTCAATAAAGTCATTGATGCCTTAATTGTTTCTTTATGAGGCCAGGGGACTGGTGTTCCTAGGATGCGTGTCTGATTAGATGCTAATTATTTAATCTGTGGCGAGGCCAAGAGGGCTATGAATTAGATCCGGTTTTCGAGACCGGGGGGAAAACAAGAAGAGAGAGAGAAGACGAAGAAGAAAGAGAAAGGGGGCCGCCAAAAACAATCCCTTTGAACTGAGTTCAGACAAACGAGGTGGCGAAAGTCCGTTTTTTTTTTTTAAAGTAGCCTGCAGTCAGATTGATGAAGAAGCAGCCTTGTCATCGGGCCTGTTGGTGGACGGGTCTCTGCCGCTCACGCCACTGGCATTCAGGAAGCGATCGCAGAGGGCCTATTGAAAACCACAGGACAGGGCTGCCTTACATAAATTATACAAAACGGCAGTTGTTCGTGTGATCGGATTCATGACATTTTTAACATAGTTAGCGGGTAGGGTAGCGTCGCCCTTCGGTGGCTGTTTTTCCTCTTTCATTAAGCACATGAAAGTGTCTACAAATGGCAGGGGAGCTCTCTGGCTTCTCTACAAAACGTGTGCCGAACCCAGCAGACAACGTACAGCGGCGGGATGGGGCAGGAATGACTGGGGTGCTTGTGCAAAGTGTTGAAGGTCACTTTTGTCTTTTCAACTTAGTCAAATGGAGGTTTGAACTGGGACTGGTTACAGGAAGGTGTTTCACACAACATGGGTATACAGCACAGGTGTCATTAGACCATTGTTTTGGCATATGGAGCCGATTTCTGTCTTGTGACGTCTTGATCTGTGTTTTGGTGTAACTGTGCCCGGCAGAGATGAGAATAAATAAGATCATTGGACAGTGTCCAATCGAGAGGAGGCCATTCGCCCCATCATGCTCGTTTGGTGTCCATTAATAACTAAGTTTTCAAGGATCCTATCCAGTCTGTTTTTGAATGATCCCAAATTGTCTCTTCAGCCACATCACTGGGGAGTTTGTTCAGATTGTGACGCCTCTCTGTGTTATGAAGTGTCTCCTGTTTTCTGTCTTGAATGCCTTGAAGCCCAATTTCCATTTGTGTCCCGGGTGCGTGTGTCCCTGCTGATCTGGAAAAGCTCCTCTGGTTTGATGTGGTCGATGCCTTTCATGATTTTGAAGACTTGAATCAAGTCCCCACATAGTCTCCTCTGTTCCAGGGTGAAAAGGTTCAGTTCCTCAGTCTCTCCAAGTAGGACTTCTAGCACGTTCTTGCTCAACGCACCGGCCTTTTCAATTGGTACAGATGCAGCAATAGTTTAGAAAACAATATTGTCTGTTTGAAGAAGAAGAAAAGAAAGCAATGCTCTATTTTGACGAGTCAGGTTATGATTCTTGCTCAGTGTCATCTTCAGTTCGCCACACTGTCACCTCCCTAATCAAAATTAACACGACAAACACACAAACAGTCAAGCATTTCTAAGCTTGCAAAACTTCTTCACCATAGCAGGCAGTCTGCAGCTCTCGGCTCCTCCTTGATTCTCCCAAACACACCACACTACTTTAGTCAAATGTCAAGTATTCCTTCACGGCTTTCAGATAAATCTCCCTTCGTTTCCTCGCCCAGATTAATTGACTGCGGTCACAGCGCTGCAGCACAGAGAGGGTTGTTTTGATGAACGTGAGCGATGATGGCAGGCCCTGGCTGATGAGACGAGCGGTGTGTTATCTGTGTCTCCACAACCCGCAGTCTGGGTTTTTCTTGAGATGGCTCCTTATATTACTCATTCATCACTTCTCATCTATACTTTATCCGGAGAGGATTTTCCCATGTCAGTGCTGTGAGGTAATACAGCCATGGCACAGAAGTTGCTTCATAATTGCGGTGTGCAGCACGAGTGTACGCAGGGCTTCTCTGTGCCCAGAGGGGACGACTAACGAATGAACACGCTTTTCATACAGCGGTTCAAGAAAATAAAACCATCCACGCTAGTCCTGCTTCATCTCTCCCTTTCTCACCTTCTTTGGCTGGATTTCACCAATTAAACGCGAAGGAAGCGAGGCTCAGTGCACTGTGTTCAGAGAACGGCAAAGTGTATCGTAAAGGATCCTCTGACTGTGTGACTTTCTATGTAAATGCCAACTTAGAAACTGGAGAAAAGAATACCAGAAAAAACTCAATCCCCTCATAACTTTCTTCTTCTTTCTGACTAATAGTTAAAATAGCAAACCAGCAAAGTACGAGTTTGTCAGGAACATCTATTTTGAGATCTTGTAATAACAACATGACCTTGTGGGGGGAAAGAAATAAGACATTATCAGGGGATGGAGGTCGTTAAATACTTGTCTGATGTCACCGTGACCTGAGGTGTTATCCATGGCTCCACTGCCCCCCCCAAGGAGTGCTGCAGGCCTTGATTAATTAATTTCCAGCCCCATTTAAATGTGTGACTTGTGTTGAACAATGCTTCTCAAAGGGGCGGGGCTTATCTCTTCCACGAGTCACACTGCCAGTGCAAGCGTCAGTGATATTGAAATAACTTGTGATAAAAACCAGCAGTAATACTTTGTGGAAGGCGCTACACTACAAGATGTGCTGCAACAACTGCTAAGATGTCTCGACACGACTGCCTTCTTCAATATCACTCAGGGCTACAGTGCAGCAGGCAGGTTCTCTTTGGGCGGTCAGGACTCAAAATTTGAGCTTTGTTTTTCTTCTGAGCTATGTCACATCCAGCTGTGATTAGAAGTCTCCAGTGGCTGATGCAGAGGTGTTCGAACACAGCCAGGGTTTCTTTGACTTGCTATCCAGCTTGGACATATTGCAGAGGACGTGTACGCTGATTTTCATCTCTCCATACAACGTTATTTACGGTAACGGTATTTCCAAATTGAGAGTGTATTACTGCAAAAAACAACTGGCCAATCCCAAATGTGTTTAAAGATGCTGTTGTCACAACACTGGGCAGGCTACTGAGAAGGGAGACTTCCTCTTGCAGACACCTAACCTTTTATTATTTAAACCTCGTATCACATGGAGAAACCAACCTTTGTCCGAACTGCAATATTCTGTACAGTCCACAATACACCGGGTCCCACAGAGGAGCCGAGTTCAGGAGTCCAGCCAATGTCAGGCCTGCTGGAGCTTCCCATGAGGTTGTAGAAACAGCAATGAAATGAAGGGTCTTCCATAGAGGACCCTGTCAGACCGCTGTGCAGAGGCACCAATTGATCGGGAAACACGAGTGAAAAAAGCACAGTCATCAAAGAGTTAAAACCCAATTACAGCAGTAAATCCTCAGCCACCGTTTGCTTGGGAGAAAATGCTAGAGGCATTAGTATTGTGCTGCTAACATATTGCTTAATTTTAACTCATATTGACCCAGTATAGATTGCAGTGAACTAAATACTTGTATTTAATATGCATTAAAACTATTCCCATTACCTGCAGTGTTTGTCAAAGACATTTAGTTGCTGACATTAAAAGCAGTTTACTTTCAAATAATAGGTCTTTCCTCTTAATTGATTTACCAGGGCTTAAAATGAGATTTTACTTGCCCAAGTTATATTACTTTTCGTGTGGGTGGAATTGTATGGAGTCTGGAAAGTGCAAAGCTATTGGAATTGAAATATATGTGTGCAGTGTGCCTTCACACAAAGGGACAGGAGAGATATTTCACTTGCAAGGAACTCTGTTACAGAATCTAAATAAAATATAAGTTTACACTCACTGTTTCAGTCTCCAAGGAGTAAAGAGAAATATATATATATATATATATATATATATATTTTTTTTTTTAAATAAGACACCCTTAAGTAATAAACTTATGGATTTGCAGGTGATTGTTTTTATGGATTATAATTTCAGTTGAGTATGATTTCCTCTTCATAATAATGATGTTTAACTCATAATAACTGATTTATTTTTTGCGTTTCTTTGATAATAAAATATTGTTTTGTTGATGTTTTTACTTTATTGTACAAACTAAGCGTTGTTCTCGCATGTAAGCACTGAGGACCCCGTGATAAAAGCATTGCTGTCCCATTCATGGATCAGAGTCTGAAGTTTGAGCTGTAAAAGCTACTCTTACCACATAAAGAAGAAAACAATATAAATGTATGCAATTTACTCTTTCCTCGTTGTTTCCACTATATTTGCGTATCCAGTGAATAACCTGTGCACTTTGTGTCTAAAATATGTAACAACAGCCTCCCTGACGTATTTGTAGCTCATTTTGTGAGCCTGTTTGTTCTGTCAAATGTGAAACTGTGCAGGAGCCACAAAGGAGATGAAAACAGACTGAGACTGAGCCTTGTTGTGTGTCTGAGTTCTGAACACTTTTACAGGGCTTAGATATAATTACCTCTAATTGAAACCCCTTAGTCAACTTCATCGACAAGAGGAAATTCACCAGCACCAGCCGTGTGCTGAGAGAGACCTTTTTATACTTTGTATTGATGATTTTGTTGTCTTACATTAACACATTTCTGCTTGGTTGTTTTTTCTCACTCTTTGTTTTGTTTTAATCTTCCAGGCATCATTAAACTTAAGTTAAAGTAAAAACACAAAACAGCTGTCACTGTGAAAAGTG
Organism: Amia ocellicauda; assembly: GCF_036373705.1. NCBI lineage: Eukaryota > Metazoa > Chordata > Actinopteri > Amiiformes > Amiidae > Amia > Amia ocellicauda. The sequence goes on from NC_089853.1 coordinate 6,537,296, forward strand.
ACATTTTCTCCACGTTTAAAAAAAACTCTCCCATTGATGTCATTCGCGGGAGGATGAGACGCGCTCTGCCCTGCTGGCGATTGACTGAGGATCACCTTCCTATAAATCCAAGTGAAGGTTTCATTCATCTTGAGGGGCGAAGATGCGTGATGACAATATGCTAATACACTTCTCAGCAAGAACGTCTCTGTCTTCTCTTAAGAAGCGATTTCAACAGGGATAAAATAAGACAAGTTATGTTAATTCCGGTAACGGCCAATGTTTTTAAACAAGATCCTTATCATACCCCCTCCCCCCCTCTGCCTTTTTATTTACATTTCTATATGAAAAGAAACACCATGTTAAGGACCATTTTGCCTTGATTGAATAACGAGAGATTATTTGGGCCGTTTTGTTTTGGTCAGTCGTGGCCTAGTCACGTGACCGCACTCCTCTAATCCCTCGAATTAACACACATTGGTGTTTTGCTGAAACTGCCAGTCTGCTCTCCGTTTGAGATTTGCTCGTGAGAAATGTGATGAACCGAGCTTCAAAGTTAGAGACCTGCTCGTATATCCTTGTCTAAACAACTTTGCTTGACTTAATAAGAAAAAATAAAAATGAAATTGCGTGTGCCATATGAACAGGATAAAATAAATCTCTGTACCCTTTTGGGGAAGCTTCTCTGTATCTTCCAGGATGAAGACGCGACTTTTCTTAAATAGCACATTCCCGGTATCAGAAAATATATTTTTTTCACCCGGTGCTGAGAGGCAGAAGCCGGGCTGCTTGAAAATACGATGCGATTTCCTCTGCTCTTGCAAATGAGACTATTAATATGCAATGATTTCAGCTACGAGTCAAAGGGCAGGGATAATTGAAAGGACCGCTCAGCCCGTCATTACACCCCGAAGTGGAAGTGCGGGTTTCAGACGCCAATTAAAACACGACAATTAAAAAAAAGAAAAGTTTTCATGTTCGCATTATGTGAAAAAATAAAAAACCTGGTAACTTTAGAAATTCAAAAATTGCTCTGCCCTGAGATGATTGTATTTCTCAGGGCAAGGATTCGAGTACAAACAATGAGTTCTCTCTCCCTGGCTCCGAACATCACAAGTCATCGGGTTGAGCTCCAGGCTGGTCATTGATATTCCTCGCTGCCCGTTCCTGTAAGTGACCTCATCTCGCTGAGTAGGTGTGCGTCTCCGCGCAGCACACAGTCAAAGGTCAACAACATGGCCAGCTTCACACACATCCGCCCCAATGCCGCCGAGCAGCGAGGTGTCGTGTGTTTGTTGTGCGAAGCCCGGGGTTGAGCTCGGGGTGGCTTGGGGGAGATGGGGTCTCGGGCTGTGTGTGTTGGCCCTCCCACAAGAAAATGAAACCCTTTGTTGTCTGTCTGCCCGTGTCAATGAGACCCATTCTCTGCGATCGCTCTGGGCTGCAGCCCCAGCGTCTCAGCCTGTCAGTGTGGGAGTATCTTCTCTGAGCGTACAGATCCTGTCAGCGCCGAACAACCTGACGGGTGACTCCGCTCAGGGTTGGGCGCGGGACGTGGGCCGAGAGGGCGAAGCTATACTGACGAGAGCTTCAGAAATCCTCCTCGCTGGTGTCCATCGTGCTGTCCTTGACCTTCTCCACCCCCCGCACTCGATGATAATCCGGTGTTTAATTTACGTGTCAATTGGCGTGCACTTAATGTCAGCGCCACAGTCAGCACACAGGTGGAGTTTAAGAACATTGTGTGGAACGGCTGTGATGATGAACCTCCAAAAGTGACACGCTGTTTCTGCACTGAAGGACCATTATTTACTCGCCACTCATGGGGACAGTATTAGTATAATTTGCACTTGGCAGTTGGCCAGCGAGAGGAAAAAAAAAGGGTGAGCAATGAATACATTTACAAATTAATTATACAGCTTAGACTTTACCTATTTTTTACCCCAGGGATCCATTTTTTTTATAATGAAAGATAAAGAACTCCTGTAAACAGCTGCTTTAGTCAAGATAAATCCAAACCAGGAAACATCAGTCGGGGATTTTCTCCACCTGTAACAAACCTCAATTTGATGTTATTGCCATGAGACACAAAAGGGATTGAGAGGACTGATGTTTTCTCTCTCTTTTTTATTGATACGCAGCGTTATTGGCCTCTCGTTTGCTCGGTATTGACAATGTGAAAGGAAGGAAAAACTCACAGGCGATGGTGTACAAGTGTAATGTTTTTCTTGATCTATTTAAACTCTGTCGACAAACTAGGGGGAATATTTCCTGCTCCGTCAAAAGCCAACCGCTGTTCTTTATTAGCATAGATGGGAAGGAACATTTTACAGTGAAGTGAACAGAGAGATAAGTCCCCAAGCATGAGCAATACATGTTTTCTATACGCTTGACTTGGGTGGAAGCGGCTCTGATGATTCTTTGCGCTAGGAGGTGGGCAATGGTTAATCTTCAAGGTTTAAAGCGCCACTTTGGAGTCCGGGATTCGAGCCCTGCTTTGGGTCAAAGTTCGGTGACTCCAGCTGTGACAATTTACTGCGCATTTCAGTGCCGAAGATGGCGAGAGTTGGCCTTGATTAAAGTCCTGTAATATTATATAGAGAGCTGCTGATGTCATTTCTGATTAGGGAGAGTGAGGCGTGTGGGGGGAGGAGGCCGGGAAATTAGATTCTCGCCGTCACAACAACTTTTTTTTTTTTCTGGAAAGATCCATCAAAAAGAAGGCTGCCGTTTTTTAGGGGCCACATATCAAGTGAGTCAGGAGCGTTGCAATGTTGTTTCATGGTCACAGACCTTGGCGAGATTAAATAACGGCAATCTTCGCCAACACCGTCCCCGTGGTGACATAAAACATTTTATGGGATTATTAAATTTGTTGCGAGACCCGGGCTGACTGTGCCGTGACGTTATGTGGAATATTGATTCGCCGCGAAGACGGGTGGTCAAAACAAAACAAAGTCAGTCGGCAGGTGAAAACTTTGGAGACGTGAGTGTCTGTCGGCCCGTTTGCAGGCCTTCAAGAGGGACGACCCCCTCTCCCAGTCAGCCAGCCTGGATCTGTGCCTGTGGAGGTGTAGTGGGGGGGCAGTCTCTCTCTGCCTGAGCCAGTGTGGGGGCGGTCTGTCCAAACCCAGCACCCTGGACACCTGCAACTGATCAGAGGAGGCACGTCCAATCAGGAAACCGTCCCCACCTCATTAACGGACTCTGCTCTGAGGACGTTGGGGGTGCGCCCTGTTCATCCGAGCTACTTTACGACAGTTTGAGTTTCCTGGTATTTATTCGCCATAAAACACCACTGGAGGGTCAGGTGTGGCTGCAGGGATAGTTTGAAGAGAATACAGTTGTTGAAAGACAAATCAGAGTGATGTTTGCTGTCTTCAGTGCCTGTAAATAAAATAAAACCCTCCCTCCACTGGCACTGGCTCTGAGTAAAACCATCGCTTCCTCCCCAGGCAGACATCTATGGTGTCAGCGTCAAATTAAAAATAATTAAAATGCTCTCCTCTGCTGTATATGTGTGTGTGTGTGTGTGTGTGTGTTATTGAACAAGACCTGTTCATAACTCCAACCTTTTCCTCTTCCTCTGGGCTCACCACCCCGCCCCCACCCCACAAAATCAATAACTTCCAGGAAGTAGAAATAAGAGGAAGAAAGATAAAAGATTTATCCTCGGCCCCAGGTGTCCGAGCGTCACGCTGGCAGGAGCCGCTGTGCGTAATGGGGTTTGCTCCGCGTATCGCACGGATGAATCACTGCGCCGCTCGGCTTAATTGTTACATTCTTGACATTGACTACTCTTTACTTTTCTTGAAAATAGTATTGTTTACCTCCGTATCCCCCCCTCCCAAAGCCTTTTCTTGGCCTACGTCAATTGACTAACTATCACAGCAGATTCGTAAATACCCTCCCAACACACACACACACAACACCCCCCCTCCAGTGTCAGAGGTGGTTGCGTTGTGCAGGGCTTTGTGAATGATGCAGGCTGTGTGGGAGGACTGAGCTTAAACAAGATTAATTGGCTCAGAAACCTGAGAACAGCGCAGAGTTGTTTATAGAACAGCATCCATCCGAGCTGCTGTTGAGTTAAAACTATTCCGATAAATTAGTGAAATGTTACCAGTTTTAAAGACTCTGTTGACGTTCTTCGCGTGATTTGCGTGTTTGTTTTTTAAATGGTGGGAAAAAAAGTCAAAAAGTAAACGAACTTTGGATTGAAAGCAGAGTGATGTCCGTTATTGTGTGTGTGTGTGTGTGTGTGTGTGTTTTTCGATTGTGTTATTGAACATTTAGTGTGTGAAATAATGTCAGAATCATCTAGTTGTCACGCCTGACTCACTGTCTTTACTTATTTTTTTAATGCTACCCCAAATAGATTTTCAACATGAAATAAAAGGTACAAGGTGTGATTATCTGCAAAACCAGGACAGAGAGCTTTGACCGTTTTACTCTCTGAACAAACTTCAATCATTAGTCTGTTTGAAATGGCATTGATTGTATGTTAATTAGAGAAGAAAAGGTCAGTAATGGATGGTATTTCCCTCAGTAATGGCAGCCATATATCCTTTCGGCCATTCCCTGAGGGAGGTTGCTCTCCGGACGACGTGGGCCTGAAATTGCTCTGTTTATCATTTTTGTCAAAACATTTTAAATTAAAGCGAAGCTGAGCGGATCTTATTTGTGGTTGTAAATGGTGAGTTTTTGGAAGATGGGGGGGTCAATGACTTCCTGTCTGTCGTGTCTTACTGGATGTGTTGGTTTGAGCCGCTTTCGTTATGCGTTCAGGAGAAGAAGTTATTTCCTGTCAAATCAGAGATAAAAGGCTATAATTTGAACCTTTTCCTGAACCTTTGTCTGAAGTCTCACAGTGATAATCAACAGTAAAAGTTGTGTAAATGAAAATATATCTTCAGTGTAACAATAATTCCATTTATTACTGTGTGTATTCATTTTGCTATGTTTATCTTTCAAATATTTATAGATTTTTCTTTTCTGGTCTTCATCAATGGATTTGATCAGTATCAGGAATCTAAAGATGCTTAAATCACACTTAGGGCTAAACCAGATAAAAACTGCAGCAGATAGCAAAGTACAAATCCGTACCCTTTCGCAGTTAAATATTTTATTGGAAAACACTTTCCACTATTTATAAATCAAAACGCAGTCGGGTACAAATGTGTAATTTGCAATTCGTGGGTGGGTCAAAGTTTTCATCTGGTCTCGCTCTCAGACAGAGTTTTAATTGTAACATCGAGCATCAAAGGCAGCATTACACTGTTTCATGCATCAAAAACTTAGGTTTAAAAAACATAGATCACAGCTAATTCTAAATGTTTGTTTTGCTCATTGTGGTGTTATAATGCAATAGTCTCACATCACAGTAGGATAAGAAATACCACAGCGCAGAGAATTTAAAACACAACACTCCTTATCCAATACACCGTATTAGATCAAAACAAAACCAAACGCTGGGTTCGTTACTTTGTTTTAGCATAATATGTGTCTGTATATTAGGAGAAATCTATTAAAAGCAATTAGCAGCAAAACAGAATTAACTGAGTGAAAGTATAATCTAATTATTAGAGGTAACATTGAGGGTAGGAGTTGACTGCGAGTTGTACCCTTTGTAAATGCTACGGGTGGGCTGAGCAGCCTTGATCAACACCCACCTCTCAACACACGAGCGCTTAATTAGACCAAAAAAAGGAGAAACAAAAAGGGAAAGCAAAAACGACCGCAGCTGAAAGAGTAAATCTGATTTAAAGTTGAACGCTTTGTTGAGGTATTGTGAGCTTAGGGACGAAGCCACATTATCTCCTCCTTACGTGGACTGTCTAAACAACGTGGACGTTAAGATTAAAAATCAGACACTACGGGACGCGGTAGTCTTTTCCTCGGTCAGCACTTCCGCATGATGTATTTGTGTCATCCCTGAAAGTAAATTAGGACGTGCATTGCGACGCAGTGTACGATTCCTCATTACTGCGCTTATTATTCCTATTTAGTCTACTTGAGTAAAGCAGCTCAGTTCGAGTCTGTCAGCCATTTCCATCACCAGCCTGAATCCTCTTTTGTTTTTGATGCTCTCGAGTTGCCGGGAGAAGAGGCACGCGTTTCAGTTCCCTGTATCTGTTCTCTAAACCCTTTCATTTTGCTACTTTTTATTCATTGTTCTTCTGAAGCAAAACACTCTCACCCAATCCCTGACTGCTTAACGCCTTTATTTATCACAAACGGCTGTGAGAGAACTGAGCGTTTTTTAAAGTGCTTTTGAGTGCCTTTGCCGAGGCGAACTACAAAGGCGAGCCTTCAATCCGAGGGTCACTCGCTACCAGGTGTGACGCGTGGACCGAGCGCAGTGCGTCTGCCGGCATCAATGCATCCGTCTGCATCCCAAAACGGCCCTGCCGACAGGGAGCCAATGAGAGCATGGCACGTCTGCAGGTACCAAAGGGTGAGGGTGACTCATAGTCTTACACAACTCGCGTCCTATGGTTTCCATCTTTTAAAGTCTCCTCGAGCTTGAGCGCAGAGTCTCAAGGGTAGGAGAGAGATGTCCTCCTTCACTGTGTCTGAAAACTTTTTTTTTCTCTCCGAGTGCAACATGAATCATCTCCTTTCTCTTACTTTTTTCCCCCTTCCTCTCGATAACCCGCTGCTAGTGTTCAATTATACGTTAAATAATCACTTTTAGAGAAAGCGATTGAAAGTCTTACACGGGAGAAGATCACAGATGACTGAGAGGTGGGCCTGGCCTCACAGAGACCGTGGCGGTGATAACTAAGCAGATCATGTCCCGCTGTTCACCGGGCCTCTGCGGCTCAGTGATCGCAGGTTACTGGGTAGGCAGGAGATGCCCAATTAAAGACACTGAGGAGGGCAGTCGTTTGGGGTCTGTCGGTTGTCCTGGTACTTTGGGTAACACGGCACCGGGCTGTGGTGAGCGTCAGTTGGAATGGATTGGCTGTATACAATGAATCTACCTGATTCACTTCGTTCAGAAACAGTACAGGTAGGTGAGGTGTGTGTGTGTGTGGTAACGGCCTTGTGCATCTCAAGATGCCTCTGTGCTTATTGCTTCACTTCTGTTGCCTTAATGGGTAACATTGGGTCGTTATAATCCTGATCATTTCCATGGTTACGAATTCTTCAGCTTCAACAAATCCAACTCACTCTGTGTTTGTGAAAAGAAGAAGAAAAAAAGAAAAGTAACTACATTTACCCTGAATAAGCTTTGAAATGCCCATCTGTGAGAGGTGTTAGTGATACACTAAGCGACAATGCTACTCCCATCGCCGGAGAAACGGACATCTTGGCATCACAGCACCAGGTTGTGGGTTTCATTTGATGGCTGAGCGGTTTAAAAGTGAAGTGAGCAGATGATTCGGTGTCGGCGGGCGGGCAGGTGGCGGCGCATGGCACACGCGGACAGTCGTGATGGCCAAGACATTTAAAGAGCACAAATTGTGTGTGGCAGTTAACCAGTGCTGTGAGTTGGAGGCCACAGAAAAAACTGAACGAAGCAAACAAACATGCGTTGGCATATGGTGGTGGTGCAGTGTTTAAGCAGCGTGTTGTTGTTGTTTTTAAATGCACTCTTTTTCAGTCAGAGGTGTAAGCGGGGGGTAGAGGACAAGAAAACTAAAGTGCCACTTTGTCAGTTTTCTGGTTTCATCTCGAGGGAACCAGAAGATCCGTTGTGAGCAAAATACAGAGAAGGACAATTGGGAGCTTTGCATCCGACGACTGGATTGCGCAGGACGTTTAAACGAACAAACAGTGTTGCCACGTGCCCTGCCTTGCGTTTCAGTTGTGTATGGTTACTGCTTCGCTGGCGATTAGATTCGTGCCAGCCGTCTGCAGCAGTGTGTGTGTTTTCATCTGCCTTCCCCAGGGGTACCGGGAAATCCCACCGGACAGCAATATTGCTCATCAGTAGGACCACACAATGCTGTTATTCCTACTGGCTAGTTCAGCATGAGAATTGTGTGACAGGTTTTCTATTATATTCCCACGCACTGTGCTTCCAGAAACCCCACAAAGGAAGAGACGAGCGATGGTACCCGTGTAAAGTTACTCGGTATCGAATTCTCGGGGAGAAAACAAACGCCTGACAAGAAGTTAAAGTTGCAGATGGAGTTGTGGTGGCAGTTTCGCTCATTAGTTTCAGAAGAATAACTAGCAAATAAAGAACACAAACTGTGTGGAGAGAAAAAAAAAAGTGTCGTTTTACACGGAGTGGTTACTGTGTCCAGGATTTGATCTTCACACCAGTCTGGGACTTTATATAGCAAGCCAGCTGGTGTGTTTGAGTAATATTTTGATGAGTTAAGCTAAACGTTGCACACAATTAAGGGTTTGGACAAGTTCTGTCTTGGGTCAGAGCAAATAGAGATGGAGGTGAGGGCTTCGTTACTACTTGGCAATTAATCTGCAATCTTTGTTGACTGCAGGTCCTGGCTGTGGTTAGGGCTGACTATCAATTAACCGCAAACATTGACCCCAACCCTGTGTTCGCTCTGCCCCTAAGCAAAGTGGCTGGGCTTCAGGATTAGAGTTGTGCTCTTTCCCTGGGATGTGACCCAATAAGTCTGGCAAAGGTCTCTGCCGGCATATCTTCAGCTGGAGAGTCAGTCTGGGTAACTGTGTTAAAGCAGAACAGCACTTATTTAATGGGAAGTCCTCATGGTAAACCGCAGAGCCATTGGCGTCCATCAATTAAAGATGGCTGATGAGGGGCACGTCAGCGTTTATTTGGCATTTTCATCAACATGTCAAACTATAAGAGAAGCAGGTTATTGAGTCACTGTTTAGATCATGTCTCCCTCCTGACTCTCGTATTGGGTGGCTCCCAGCAATGTCCCCCAGATTCCCGGAGACTCCCAGCGTCTGCAGTGTCACGCCTGGACTTGTCTGTGCTCTGCACCGCAGTTTCCTCGCACACAGCCAAACAGGCGGGCCAGCTTCACACACGTCCTGATGCGTTCGCCATGTCAGGAGACTGATGTCATGGTGTAATGGGGTGTTAAAACGAACACACCCTGCTTCGCTTACTGTGGAGTGGGGACCCGCGGTCTCCGCGGCAGTGAGGACACCGGTTTCACACTGGCCTGTAAATTACTATTCCAGTCGCTCTTTTCCCCCAATGCTTTCGATCAGTTGTAATCTTCCTCAGCATCACGTCGCTGCACGGAGAAACGGTGCGCGGGAATGATTTTGACAGACCAGGCGGTTTTACTGTACAGCGTGTGGAGGTGCACTAGAGCTTTTGTATAGGAAAGGAAAGGAAAGAAAGAAAGCAAAAAAGAAAAAATAACCTCATTCTGTGAAGCAGGCTTTGTAGTTGTGCGCTGTTGACTTGGGGGCGCCAAAGGCTGTTAAAGGAGCTGACCAAAGCCAATCAAGGAAAAGAGTGCGCTGTCATTTGTAATCCCTTACACCAGATATTGGATTTGGGGTGGGAAGCAGGGAAGACTGAATAGGAGGAGGGTCACAGCTCATGTGTGAAGATCGGCCTGTGGAGATGATCGTTAGCTAAACAGGCGTTGTGGTGGTGCTCGTTGTGGTGTCCCTCACACACTTAGTCGCACGAGACGGGGAGCGCTGTCCTTCCATGGGACTAGGGCAGCTCGGCGTGTCCATGTTACGGCATTGTGCTTTTCCGTTACGGCTGATCCTTCGCGGCAAAGTGGTTTTCCAGCGGCACGTTCAGGAGAATTAAAGGAGACTCCGGCTGGTAAAGTCTGTGGCTGGTAAAGTCCGAAGCCTGTGGATTGAACAGGCCACATTAGCAGGCCCACGGTTGCCTCCTCGTGTCCACCGTCATGGCCGGATGCCTTTCTGTGGGTAAAACTGAATTTGCATCTTTCTCCACCGCTGAAGGAACCCCCGCTGAGAGGCAGGATTTAAATACGAGAGACTTACTGAAGATTCTAGATTCCGTTTTATTTATGTATTTATTTATTTATTTCAGCCGCAGAGGCGCTGTGCTAAGTGTGTTTATATCTGGAATTAATTAAGGTTGGTTAATTTGGTGTGGGCACGACAATTACATTTATTGGAATATTAAGTGTGGGAAGAATAATTTCTTTAAACTCCTTAGGATAATATTCCTTAGCCCACTTCTTTATTGCCTTCTCATTTAAATATAAAAATATTCTAGTAGGAGGATAAAGCAGGATATATACTGTGTAAAAATACCTCAGAAATTGCATTAGCAACTCAACTCAAGGCAAGATTTGTATTATTTAAAACAAATTACAATAAAATAACATCCTGGTCGTCAGGGTTGGGTTGCTTGGTTCTTTTTGAGGGGTTTCTGATTATTACAATAACTAGTCTGTCGTTGGTCTTGTTGATTAATGTCCACTAGACAAACGTGTTCACTAGAATGACTGGATAGCTTGGAAAGCCCTCATTTAAAGAAAAAAACAATTTTCAACACGCTTGTCCGTCACAAACCGCAAATCAACACTTGAGGCTGATTATCCGGTAGACGCCAGAAACCTCCGGTGACCAGAAAGCTGTCGCCGAGCGCGGTGTCTGGAATCTGCTATTGCCAGGTGGGGTGAAGTTCTGATTGATTCCCAGCCTAACCTAATGGATGGGCTTAATCAGATGTTCTCCTGTGACTTGTGTAGTGTTGTGTTACGGGAATGACGCATGCCCGCAGCATGACTAAGGTTCCTGGCCGTAATTAATTGTATTAAAAGTCTATTTTGCAAATTGAATAACTTTGTCGAACGTGATGCAGATGCTCTGGCAGAAATCGGCCGAAACAAAATGTATATATTCATCCTGGCGAACAAGAAGCGATCGTGCTGTTCGAGGAGAGACGAGGACTCCTAGACTCGTCTCCGTTTTATTATCTGAAGTCACAGTTAGTTCTTGGATGTACAGCAGGCTTTACTCAATGGAGGGGATTTACAATTTGTTATTAGGCGGGATTTAAATAAAGGCAGGAGACAGTGAGCAATAACATTACCGAGATAACCTCATAATATTACCCAGAATGCTTTATTTCCAGAAGTAAACCGCAGACAAACACAGATTTTGTGAAGGTGTGTGATTGCGTATGGGCCCACCTCTGGTCTTAAAGCCTGCGTCTGTCCTGTTGAGAGATCCCTGAGGAATACTGATCTATCCTCCATGATGACCGGACGGGGGCACCATCCCGTATTGAATAACATCTGTAATCAGGGGTGTGTGTTATATGTTTACAGTGCTGTATCAATATTACCCCTCGTACAGTTATTGCTTTTGTGTTTTCAGTACTTTAACACATTGTATAACCTTGTTTCACCCACCACTTGTTGTAGCTGATATTATAAGTTTAAGAACCCCCCAAAGAATTACAGTCTTGCCCTTACAGGGAGGGGGAATAATAAAGGAAAGATGCTGGTCAATCTGGAACGTAGAGCAGGCTGATGGATTTACTGGGTCGCCCCGACTCTTGCTGATTGTTTTTATCTTGCTCTTGTCATGGCTCGGTCTGAGCTCAGCCCCGGCGCTGACTCCACAAGCTGCCCTTCTTTCGTGTTTCTCAGAACGAACCCCTCCACGTCACGAGCAATTGGCTCCCTTGCTCTCCCCCAGAGAGTTCTGGGGTCCGTAGGTCTTCCTGACGGCAGGCCTTGCGAATCTGCAGGGTCTCCGAAAGGGTTAAGACCGGAGAAGGTTTCTGCCCTGAGATGGCGAAAGTGTCTACGTGCGCGAGGTAAAAAAACTGCAAAAAGTCGACTGTGTGAGTCATCTATTGACAGATGGAATGAGCATAACATTAACAGACAGACAGAGAGAGAGAGGGAGAGGGAGAGAGAGAGAGCAGGTTGAGTGTGAAGTATTTTTAGTCCCAAAATATTTTCTCTGCCTTGCTGTATCAAAGTATGTGAAAATAAATACATTCATAAACAAAGATGAAGGACACTGGACAGCTTGAAGGTTAAAATCTGAGAAGGCTTTGTTTTGTAGACTGAAAATGTGTGTTTATTTATTTATCCTTTTTTTTTTCTTGCCCCAAAACGAATCTTTACTTAAAAGAAATGTTTGACGTGTCTATTTATAGCTGTACGTTGCAATTTCTAACTGATCACCCCCCCCCCCAATATTACTTGAGCAAAATATTTGTTTCTGTTTAAACCTTGTTATTTCAATTAGCAGTAATCAATTGTGTCTCAAATGTCTCAATTAAATCCCCCAATATTTTCCGTTTGGGGAGGCAAAATTCAAACGTAAGATGAAAAATGTCTCGAACTTTAAAAACAAAAAGTATATATAACGTGTGTTTAGTTTTAAACTCTCTGGTCCACCATCCTGGATTCTGCGCAGTGGTGGTACCTTTAAGGATGTCACTGTAAGACACTGGCACTGAGCTGTATGAATTAATTAGGACCCTAACGATGTGTGTGTGCAGGAACGAGCCGTCGTTAAACTGCAAGCTGGACTGGAGAGACAAACTTGACCAATTATCCCCCAGTTCTTGATACCCTACAACTGTACAACTGTTAGCTTTATCTCTGTTTCAAGGTTTTTCCCACAAACACTTCCTGTGTATTACACTGATTGTGTTTGCTTACAGATCTGTACAAACCTGCTCCTATCTCCCCTAACGCCCTAGTCCTTGCTTCCAGTGAGGCTCCTGGTTATACCTTCATTGGGCCGGTCTTTTTCACAATTAGACCCTTTAAAAGCCCCCCAAAGAGTCGCAGAGTTCAAGTTCAAAACCAGTTCAGAAATCAACATGAAATCTGCACAATCTCTGGAACACAAAAGGATTAAAAATTAGGAAAAAAGGTTGGATTGTCGTCTTCATTAAGTGACAGAGGCATGGATACTGGATTCATGAAACCTGTGGGCTAAAATCAGGGGATATTAACCACCATAGACGAATATGCCCAAGACCCCCAGACTCAGACTACAGTGGGATGCATTAACCTCCCAGGAGCGTCCCCTGCATGTCCATTCAGCTTTAACAGAGAAATAAACAGAGAAGAAAAGAGAGCTATGACCTCTGTTGTTGAGTGGAGGAGCTCAACAATGCCTAGCACTGTGCTGGCCAAGGACGCCTCGCCGCACAAGCAGCCCGTGTCTGTCTCCGTGTGTCAGTGACAGATGGTAATGGCATTAGTTACTGGTTTCTGGACGTCTGAAGACAGTACTGTAAGAATTAATTTAATAGTCCCTGGACTGCACTTGCAATTACACACAACATTTACATGCATTTAATGTTGCCTCGAACCTCCTCGTACCCCTGGCTGGTGCTCAGCGCTGCAGAGGAACGAGAAGTCAGGCGATGAAATACATAAATAACAATAAAGAGGGACTGGATTATTCACAGTCAAAGCAGCTAAATAAAGAAGCATTTTGAAAGCGATCGGCAGAAGGACGCCACATCGTTTAGGGAAATTGGAATCGGTTTCAAGGCAGAAAATCGGTGTGCAAAGAGAGAGGAAATGGAAAAGGGAAAAAAAAATCCAGAGAGGGTGAGATACAAACACAGAATAAATAACAAACAATCCAGCCCCAAAAAAAGAAAGCCCCGATATAGCCTGGGATGTGTTGACTTGTTCTGAAATAGCCTCACAAACAGGTTTTTCTAAAGACGCAGGATTATTTTTACTCCTGTCTCATACTAATTAATAATTTCTCAGGAAATCTGTCACTAACGCATATTGTGGGCTCCAAGCACGTCACAATGTGACTATTACGCAGATCGCCTTGTCAACACAGAAGCTGTATGCCTTTCCCACATTCCTCTGGGAATTGTTGTTTTTTTATATAATAGCCTTCCTTGTAAATAATCAAGAGGGGGAGGGAGAGAGAGAGAGAGAGAGAGGGAGAGCGAGAGAGAGAGAGGGAGGGGGGAGAGAGAGAGAGTGAGGGTTTTTGTTCATGAAGAGGGAGTGAGATGAAACAATGAAAGTAGCTCATTAATACCAACGATGCATTGCTGTCAACAGTTGGACGCGAAGGGGACAAAAAAAAAGAAACTAAACCATTCTTGATTCTTAAAAAACGCTCTCTCTGTATGTAACGAAGGGTCCCTCAGCCACATGTCAGCCCCAGCGTGCCATTCTTCACACCCGATTAATTTATTTATATCTTTACGAGGCCCCGAGCATCTGCCGGCGTGGGCGGAGCTCCGCGCTCCCCTCCAATCGCTGGCCCTCTCTCCCTCACCTCTGTTTCTGCTGCCTTCTGTGAGAGTAATGAGATTTCTCACCTCTCTGCGCCTCGATCCACGCAGGGCTCGTCGGTGGCTGTCACTGTGGATCGTCCCTTCCCTTTTTCCCCCCTTTCTGTTCCTTTCACTCAACCCTCAACCCTCCCCCTTTACCCCAGCTTCCACTTCCTCCGCAGTGTTTCTCTTTTCTGTGGCGTACCTTCGCTGCTCTTCTCATAATCCTGGTTGTATTTTTTCCCCAGTCCCTTTGCAAGGTGCCGGTCTGTAATAAGCTTGTTATCAGAAACCAGGTGAGAGCTATGTTGATTGGCTGACATTCCTTATCAACAGGGTCCTTAGTTACAGCTGAAGTAAAAGCCAGGTTTTTTTATTTATTTATTTTTTTCCGGTTATGAGATCCAATCAGAAGTCCCCCCCCTAAAAAAAAAGACAGAGAGAGAGAGAGAGAGAGAGAGAGAGAAAATCACCATAGGGGTTTGAAGTGTAAATCACATCCCCAACTCCTTTCTCTTTATTTCTCACACACCTGAGTTCTGTGCGTCATCTTATTAATCCCTTGCTCAAGTGTAATTCACTACAGGTTCTGGAAGCAATATAAATTACCCTCAAAACCTTATTTTCATCTTGGTTTAAATTAAAACAAAACACCAGCGCGGCAGCTGCAATTTCACAGCTTGCGAGGGAAGGAGGGGAAGGTATTGGTGGAAGATACTGAAAGGGCGTCTTGTGTGTATCGGACAAAGTACGGGGGGATCTTAAATTAAATCCTTTATTAATATTAACTTGTATTAGCGTGCGACCTTTACTGTACATTACAGTCGTTTTAATTTAAAAGAACTCAGATCGGGCATTGAAACCGTCTTTTTTTCATGAAGGGGCTCATAATTTATCACTGACATCTCTCTTTCTCTTTCAAGATGAGCATCAGTGGTAAACGTATGCTTTTCCACCCATGGTGCCTTGTGTAAATTAGCCGTATGATCGCAATATGTCGCGTAATCACCTGTTCCAAGGTGCACGGAGAGAAAGGACGACCTCTAATGGTACAGCGGGGGGAGGGGGTCATCTGTTTGGTCCAGGGGTCGTGTGTCCCACTGCTGTGAGGTGAATTCGGCAGTTTAAACACTTCTCATGTCGGTATCGCCGCTCAGCTGTCTGGAGCGGACAAGTCTCCCGTGTCTAGGGGCCAGACGGTGCCGTGACGGGTGTGCGTCCGGTGGAACCAAACTGAGATGCAGTCGGTTGCATCTGCTTTTGTAACAGTTGGTATTTTCCCTATTAAAAGTAATTAAGTGAAGGGAATTAATGAAGCTGGGAAACATACAGGCTTGTCATGTTTGAAGGTGAGTCTGGAAGTGGCTCACGCACAAGATTGCTCTTGATTTCAGACCAAAAGAAAAAAAAAAATCTTTAGGCACCATCCAAGATTTTGGGTCTACGATGCATTTTCCTGCAGGCCGCTGCCAGGAAGCTGAGAGAGTGCAAACTGGAAGCCTCACCGGGGAGAAAGCGCTCCAGACATTTCAGAAGGATAATAAAATAATATTAATAAAATGTGCTATGTGGAATATCCCAGATTTATGAGCAGGGCCCACACAATAGACGCCTACATAGATAGTAGCAGCCCGGTCCCACGCCGACACGTTAAGGCCGTCAGATTTTAAAAAGCAGGGGAAAAAAAATCTGAAAAGCATGCCGCGTTTGATGGAATTTCCTGTTTTAAAACGTCCCAGCCATTAGTGCGTTGTGTGCCATTAGAAGGAGTGTGTGCAGCCCTTGTCGTGTCAGGAGCGCTTTCTTCCATTTCCTCTGACGGCTCTCTGTAGCGCGGTGTTTGCATCTGTAAGGGACCGAGCCAGATTATTTGAATTACAATAAATGAAGACTCCCCGGCTCCCGAGCACCGTTGAATTCTCTTGCTTTCTCACTCCGGCTGCTCAAAGTGACAAGGTAATAACTGAGTGATTCCCCCGGGGCACGGCTTTTTATATTTATTTGTAAGCTCACCTAATTTATGTTCAGGGCAGAGAAACATGTCCTGGGAGGCCCTGTACTACACACTCGATTTATGTATACTTAGTAGGGCTACGGTGCTGATGCAGGTTACAATTAACCCTGTATTGAATTTCTTTCCAGTTCACAGAACCTTATTTGCCGTCTCTGAAGTGTAAGAAACCCACAGGCTCTCGGCCCACAGAGAGATGTTAAGGGTTGGCTTGGAAGGACCCGTGTTTCCGTGCAGCATCGTAATTAATGTGGCTGTGCTCCACAAACTGCGGTGGAGCTGCCATCAGCTCGCCATCCAGTATCGATTCACTGTCTTCGAATTAACATTTGTTTGTTTATTTAAAATTACCCGTATTGTTAATTTGCAGATTAATGAGCTCAAGGAAAGCAGGGCCTTGTGGTTGGTCTTGCAGGAACATGATGGACCGATGCACTTCGTTGATACAGTCAGACTCGGGTCGTTTGGAAGATCTCTGCCAGTTTCTGTGTGAAATGTTATGCTCTTGATACACTTCAGATTCATAACCCCACATTGGACTAAAACACTGGGGTGCAAATAAAAAAGAGTCTTCAAGCAGAACCTAGAACGCAGAAGTGAATTCCTGTGTTTAGGTTATAACTCTTTTATAACTGGACTAAAACCCAGGGCCCCCAGAGTTGGTCATAAAATCAGAGGATGTCCAGTAACATCCCAGACGTGACCTAGTTCACATCCAAAAAAGCCCATTAATGTTTAATTACATATAACGTGTTAGTCAGAGAATACACTTCTGCACATGATCTGTAAGCAATGAAGTAGATTTAATTAACTCACACATGCAGATTGGACACAATGATCGTTTGCAGAATTAAACAAGTGCATCGAGACCTTTTAATTTTGCCGGTTGGTAGTTCTGTTATGAAGGTTACCAATACTTTGGCAACATCACATAGATGTTTGCGGTCTTGCTTCACAGATAGTCTTAGCTGATTTTTTAATTTTGTGTTTTATCAAGGTCCGTGTTCATCCTTTCCTCAATTGCAGTGTTACAGCTAATAACACAGATATCAGGGAATTAATTCTGCTATAACACTGAGATGCGGGTTCGTGTGGGACAAGACAGAAACCCATGCAACCAGAGCCACAGATTGAACATGAGGTTTCAATCTACTGGAGGAGAAAAAAAAAAGTCAGGAACTTTTGAGAGAATTATCTGAGTAAAAGACGATGGCGGATTCGCACGGGTTTACATTTCACCCGAGTCCGTGGAAATTCCAGAGCAAACAGACAATCTGTTTTTGTACAAACAGTGTTTAAGATACAATTGCTGTGGTATGTGTCACAGTTTCATTTCCTCATAAACCACTACACATGACACGCAGTTAGTGGAGTTCAAAACAGTGGTGAACTGGATACCAGCGGATTTGTCATGGTGTCTTGTGTGGCGCCCCGCTTACCGCAGCGCTCTCTGCCAGCACTGCTCAGGAGTCCCACAGCGGCCACAAAAACATGCATCTGGCAAAATGCAGTATTGAAAAAAACACAATCAGAGATCGATTCTGACATTATACTGGTTCAGTCCAGGGGTTTGTATTGTGAAAGAATCAAATCCATGTTCTCATAAAATATACTTCATTGTTTTGGACTTTGGGTCTTGCCAATTTGTTTATCTTAAAATGTAATTAGTTAAGATGCTCTATAATTATTGCATACATTAATGTGATGGTTTTAGCTTTCATCTCTCTGTCTCTCTCTCTCTATCTGCATCTCTCTCCGTGCCTCTTTACTGAAACACACAGTGAATTCCTTCAGTTTCCACAGGACTGAACGTTTCCTTTTTATTTGTTAAACAGGTTGGATGTTATTTCTGCGTTTCTCTCTGTACTTTGGTTTTAATGCGTCCTGCCACTAGATAGCAGTGAACTCTTACTATTGAACAGATCTGCAGTGGCTGGACCCAGTAAACTTTCTCAGAACAAGACAGAGGTTTATTGGATGAGGCTCAGATCAGAAATCTGAAAATATACAATGTGTAATAATAACAATAACAATATGAATACATTATTAAAAAGAAGTAGAAATACTATTTGAATTAACAATAGTTTATAAAAACTTAAAATACTCCTTATGGTAACAAGATTTTGTTTATGAATCAAGTCTTTTTGTGTGTGATTGACAATCATTCATCAATTGAACTAAACCAAAGGTGAGCAGTAACAGAACCATGTCCTTCACTTATTCTCGTCTACCGGGGAATGAACAGAAGTTACACAAATTAATTAAAACAATGACGACAACAAACAGTGAGCAGGGGGATTTATCAGGACCTTGGCCCTGCTGTTATTTATCTCAACAAAGTGTACGAAACCCTCGTCGTCTCCACCCCAGGTTGGGTAACGTGGATAAGAATGAACTGAGCAGGTAGAGGAAAACTGCTCATAGTTTAGCATCTGAGTTTACTATCGCCATCTGTTTAAAGCAGAAAACTTCCATATGTATCTGTCTGTTAGCACTGATGTGAACTCTCCGCTGTCGTTGTCAAATTCCCCGTCTGGAAATCATGTGTTCTACCCTGTGTTTCCAAAAGATTTGTGCAGAGCCCCGATGCACTTCAGTCTCAGTTACTTTTAACCACATTTCTCAGCTGTTTAATGTCTACCTTAATTGTATGCTCGTACCTAGAATTAAATGCCTTTTGAAGGAAGCAGCTTCAGATATCAGCCCTTCAGCTGTCAGTCCTTTTTCTTCACATCGGATTCTGCAATATTGGATTCTGCAGCTTAAGAGGGACCAGGAGAAACGGCAACATCGTATACTGATGCCACTGCCCTCTGCTTTCTGTAATTATCCTGTTTGCCTTACGCTATTGCACGCCGAATGGGAGAAAAGCAAGTGTAACGTGAGAAGGATAGACTTCTTGAAATCAGTAGAGTTGATGCCTACACAAATCTGAGGTCTGCTTAAAATATCAGTCTCGCTTCAGCCAGTGAAACCTAAAAATACAGCCATTCACGGGGATGTAACACTTCGGAGGATGATCAAAAAGGGATGAGATGTTTTTTCCCCTAGACTTGTTTTCCCCTTTAGGTACAACTATGTATCTGTCTACCTATCTGTCTATCTGCCTATCTTTCTGTCTATCTGTCTGTCTGTCTACTTATCTTTCTGTCTATCTGTCTGTCTGTCTGATCTGTTACAAAAATACAGAATGTAAGAGTTACTGACATCCACAACTAAACTGGGGCTAATTAGTCATAATAAAGTGCAGTGTTTAGGTACATTTTATTTATTTATTTATTTAGTGGAGATACGCTGGTCCTAAATATAGCCACAGAAGATTGCATTGATCACACAGAAACATCACTGCTCCCCCCAGGGGGCCGGTGGGCGTCAGCATGTGCGCTGTGGCTTGGACCACCTTTCACCTTTTTCAGGGGGAGTTCTCTCTCTCTCCCTTTTCTTTTTTTCCAAGACTCCTTTTTCTGATCATTGCAGGCAGCAACTAATGGAATCTACCTGCCAAAGCCTTAATCTATATATACATCTGTTTTTTTCTTATTACAATTATAGAATGATGACATTATCACATGTCTGAAAGAAGAAAAAAAGACATAACTCATTTTTTTAACAATGGCAAGCCTTGGATCCTCTCCTAATCCCAGTTTTACTCATTACAGCCTCTTCCAAGTATTATTTCCTTAAGCATATCGGTCATTAATAATTCAGGCTGAACCTTGATTGCAGATTCAATTTCAGGAGGGCAAAATGAATCACCAGCGATTTAAAATGCATGCGTGGTTCGTGTGCACATAAAAACATAACTCACCTTCCTGCGCCGGGCCTGACGAGCGTGTTTGCTGGTCGGACCGTTTCGAGACCCCCTTTGCCTTCCACGGGGAGTTCCTCTTTCACACTCTCGGCTCAAGTTTAAAATAAATGAAGTCTTTAATTCAGGCGGGGGTTTTCAGGGAAGATTCCTGTAGACGGTATATATATTTGTAAGCTAAGTTTCAACCCAAGTTAAGCCTATGGAAATTGGAAGCCTATACACAAATGGAAATTGGGCTTCAAGGCATTCAAGACGGAAAACAAGATCACTCAGTTATTAATGGACACCAAACGAGCATGATGGGGCGAATGTCCTCCTCTTGATTGGACACTTTCTTATGCTCTTATATGTTCTTATTTCACATCCTGCGTTTAAACAGACCTACGATACTCTTGTTCTTCAACCACTTGACACGCGCAGCACATGTAGAAACGTGGCCTGTCCCCTAGGACTGTCCGTGTCACAGACAACACGGAGATGAATGAGGGGGCGGAGAGGAAGCATCGTGCAGCTGTAGACTCGGGCCATGAGGTGGCTGTGCGACAGGGTAGTCCTTTCGCTGAGAGGAAGGAAATCCATAAATGACTCCTGCGAAGGGCCTCTGTTGACTCTCAGCAGTGTCTCTGGGAGCCGAGCGATGCCTGCGGCCAGGTGAAGAGGCCCCGGCACTGTGCTGTCAGAGCCACTGGTGATGACAGAGCAAACACCAGGAGGTTTTAAGATGTCAGCTCAGGGTATGTTCCAGCAGCCGTGATATCGAATGTCAGCTGACTGACCCCTGACTGTCCAGAGTCCCGAGGCTGCAGGGTTTGTTTTTCTCCTGATTGACCAACGTCTGATGCATAGGAAGATAGTTCTAGATATTGTATCGACAAGAGTTCTCCAAATGACCGTCAGTTCACTCTAGTTTTGTTTGTTGGTTTGGTTTTAAGAATGTATTTCTCAAGCTCGGTAGCAGGTGCAAGAGAAGTTGACATTTTAGTCAGTTGGTGCCAAAACATTTGCTGACACTACAAAGCACTGCTTCGTCTTCCTGGCCACGAGAGTCTACAGCTGTCCCTGTCTGACCGGTCCTCCCCTTCACCTGCGAGAAATGGAACATTTTATACAAATTGAAAGCTTGATACAGTTAATGAATTGAGCTGCTTGATCCGAGAGCTGAATCCGATTTTAATCACAGGCAGAACGACCACTCTGTCAACCCAAGTCATGTCTTGTTTATTTGTCCCGCCCGTCTCACAGCCTTGTCCGGGGGAACAGTCTTCGGTGCCACCTGTCACAGACGCTGCTTTTCATTTTATTTTCATTAATTATTAGTTTATTTACTTTATATATAAATCTAAATATATTCAACAAATACTCTCTCTGTGTCATCCTTTCTACAAATATTCTCTCCAGTTTCCTTTTTGTCCGCCAACCAATAACATGAAGATTTCAGAGAGGAGACCCTGAAAGACAGGAGCTTTATTTTTTCCCTTCCCTTAGATAACCTTTAAAACAAAACTTGCGTATCATATGTGTTTTCTTTACCTCCCTCCCCACACTTTTTTGTTTAAACATCAAAGCAGAGGAAGGAGAGACCGTCTCTTGAAGGTTATTCATTCAGAAGTGCAGATCTGCGGATACAACAGTTTTTTATACCTTAGAAATCCGAGGGATCATGATTGATGCTCCGTTTTGACGTCATTCCTTCGAAAGTCACCGCTTCTTTGATTCAACGGTATGAAAGGAGGGGAGAAAAGAGAGAGCGAGCAAGAGAGAGGTAGAAAAGCCAGTCCAGATTGTACAATAAAATGCGGTGCAGCTGCCGGTTGTTTGGTGTGAGCTCCAGTGCCCCTTAGGACCGGAGCGCTGTGTCACACACATAATTATCTGGGTTCGCTCTAACAATATTGTCTTTATGGGTCTCGGATGATATATGGCTTCATTTTATCAAAGGTTATTTTTTGCATTTTTATTTGCATTCTTTGGGAAAGGCAATTATATCCTCCTGTCGCTCCCTCTGACTGTATGCACCATTTTGGAAGCATATTGAAATATACCGTCTCTGAGGTGGCTGGCTTTATTCGTGTCTTAGTTTGTTCAGCTTTCAGTTTAGGATGGATATGTTATTTCGCCCCTTTTCAACCCAATTTGGAATTGACCATTATTATTAAACTCCAATCCCTGCCGTGAATCTCCCCTGTTCTCCTCGAGGAGGTATGAGACCTGGTCCGTTCACCTAAACAGGGTCAAAACCATCCTCTGTGTTTCACCCTGCCCAGCATCCCAATTGCCCCTTCTACACACCAACTGGAGCATTACATACAGGCAGAGCAGCGATCGCCTATAGCAAACAGGGTCGTGAGAGGCCCCGACACTCCCGAACCAAGCTGGCAGCGGCACAGGCAGGTTCCCAGGCCTGTGGTGTCACAGGAGAGCCCCACTGATCCCGGCACCCTGAGCTGTGTGAGGTAAAGGCATTTGGCAGTCATCACGGCTATTAAAAAGTGATTGATAACTTGGTAACTTGCCCTGAGTGTATTAATTCTGAGTGAAGTGCCTGGCCTGTAATTATAGGCCATGGAATCTGTGCGTTGTTCTGACCCGCGAACTGTGTCGTTCCAATAAGTGAAACGGATGTCATTCGCCCAGAGACTCGTGTTAATAATGGTAAATGGTGGCGGTTCAGTGTTTCCCAAATGACATGCAGAGCAAGCGGCAAACTGGGTGATAATTATTTGTATCGCATTCTGTTTTCTGTTCACTATTGATCATTAGTTGATTCGCTCATACCCTTCAGTGCGATGCCCCCGGGACCCACCAGGGAACACAATCCTAACCTCAGGATTCGCTCTCTGCTGATCCCTCCAATCTGTCAGCCCGAGTCCCCTGCACTAACAATGCCGTGACAGATGTGTCAGCCCTGCTAGCCCACGGCAACACAAATAGTGTTATATATCATTTATGGGCAGAGATCAACCAACCGGCCAGCCCACCAAAACAAACAAAAACAAGAACACAATGGCTTCCAAACAAACAGGACCCACAACCATCCTGGAGCTGAACTCGAAAAACCATACATAACTGGGCATGGTGCGGACTTCTGCCTTGCTCTGTGATAAACCGGTCAGGCCGGGGAAAAGCACAGGGATACGAGCATTCAGTCCTTAAAACAGGCCTCTAAAAGTGAGCACCGGGGTTCGGTATATTGAGGGATACGGGTGAAAGTGGGCACAGTCTCTCGGGTACATTTAGGTTGTTTATGAAAGTAGTGCCTTCACAGCAAGTGTAGCTGATCGAGTCAGGCCCGTGTTTCTGCTGAGTCGTAGTCAAAAGTGTGTGCATAGATGTGTATCAATTTAATTCCCATATTCATACTGCTTCTGTGCTGTGTGGAAGCTTGTACAAGCAAGGGATGAGTGGAAGAAAATCTAGGAATGACTAACTAACATATAACTAGGAATGGCGTGAAAACCACCCAAGGCCTCATCCAAGGTCACGTGACATCAGAGAACAGTCACATGACACGTGGAGCTGCGCCGGTTTCTTTATTATTTTCTCATTCCTGTGTTGCAGCTTTTTAATATAGCGATCAAGGAACTGCATTACCCGTCTCTCTGGGCACTGACTTTATGCGTAAAATTTAAAAAAATACATACGTGTAATACATACCTACACACAAACGTACATAATCTCATGACATCACGAGTGTTCCTCTCCGAAGACGTGCGACTATAAATCACATTTCATCTCACACTTCCTTCTCCATGTGCTCACTTGGATTGTTCTTGAAGTTATTTAATTTCCGTTGCGGAGGGAATCCCTTATTTCATTTTTCTAGTAATAAATATGTAATTTGATTCGGCTCCCTCTGACTTTTGGAGGAGTGCTCTCCCACACACTTTTTTTTTTATTTATCATTTTATTCTGTCGAGATCTGTTATTAAAATGCATCATTTTAAGGCTGAATATCCTCATTTTGTTTACTTAGATCGATGCGTTTGCTAGATAAATATGAAACTTAATTCGCAGTTTTACTTGAAAGGAGAACAACAGGGCTTTCACACAGTGTTATCCGCCCACACTGCCGCCCGCCACCTCCCGTACGGGAAACGCACAAAACTAAACAAAACAAACAAAGAATCAAAGAAGAACTGAAAACTGTGTACTTTTTTTGTAAATTAGCAAATGTAATGTTTTTATTTACTTTAGTTTCCCTGACACAAATTTTCACACTGCCTTTTCAGTTTGCATTTCAGTGCATTTATGTAGGTATGCATTGAGGTATGTGTGTTTACAGGCTGCACAATATTGTTTATGTTCAATATTCTCCTGTATTGATCCTTCATAGTAAACCACAAAGGTTCATTGAGATCGATATGATGTTCTGAACTGAAGGATCGAAGCTGGACAGCGAATAATGGTGAACAGTGACAGTCGGCTCCTGGACAATGAAAACTGCGTCTTTCCTGGCTGTGAGTCACCTGGCCTTGAAGCTGGAGGTGTTTTTCACATCCAGAGGTCAAGAGATCCCCTGTATCTTCTACTACACAAAACTGGCATTCAAAAGACAATTTCAGGTTCGGAAGACCTTCAGGAAAGCTAAAATAAAACCGACGGCCTCATGCCAAAGACCTGTTTGTTTAGGAAGCTGTTCCTTCATACCGTGTCTTATGACAGTATCTGTGTGGGTCCGATACGATTACCTCCATGAAGGATGGATGAAATCTCTTTGGACTTTGGACGCATTAAGTTTATTAGACGTCAAACTGGCCGCGACAAGCTTATTTCGGTGGGAATGCCAGCTACTCGAACTACGATTCAGATTGAAGCATTGTTGTGTGTTGTGTTCTTTGTATGTGTTCCCAAAGCCGGGCGACACAGTAACGCACATATAATCATGCAGTGAGCGGCCGAGTTTCTTTTGAAAATCATTTTTCCTGATGCAATGAGTGGCGTCTATCATAGCTGAGCCCAAAATCCCAGTCGCGGTGATAGACGTGTTTCTGCTACAGGAAGCTGATTTGCTTTAAATATCGTTCCGATATTGCATCAATCTCTGCAAAAAAAAATAATCTAGCAAAGCGCAGGGGGCATAAATCACAGTTTATGGTTTAAAATGCACTCAGGTCCTTTGCCCAAACACAGGCATGGAAATTGTATTGTGATACATGTTCGGCTCGAGTCATATTACTTCATCACATAGCCGGGATGCTTTCTCACCGAGAGGAAGCCTCATGAATCAGTCCGGGGAGGTGTTGGGGAAATTAGGCATGCGTTTAACACAAACAAGTACAAACTGTTTATACTGTGCCGGGTGGCAGCGGCTACATGTTCTCCGCGCGGCCCGGGAGCAAAACAAACGCCGGGGTTAAGATAAACGTGGTTCTGGCCAACCGGAGGTATTTGATTTGGTAGGGAATGTTTGAAGTGTTTGACACAGCGTGATGAATGAACGAATACCTCACTGGCAGAGAATACAGATGGAAGAAAGAAAGAAAGAAAGAGAGAAATCACAGCTCTGTCTTGAAGGAGCTGTCTCTCTATTTGATACTGTGTAAAGTGTCCTGCTGAGTCACTGACCTTCGTTAAGCCTGTGCCAAATCCGTTTGATTAAAATCAGATTACAGAGAGAGAGGGGAACGGAGGGAGACGCACTTTCACTGCGATTGGCACAGCTGAGCATATAGGAGAACAAGCAGCTGCAAACCTGGCCAGAGTTTCCTTGCAGTATACCATAGGAAAGTGCAGTAAAGCACAGTGAGATGCTGGTGCAGTAGATCGAAGTGTGTAAAAGCATGATGCAGAGCCAGGGAGGCCGATCAATGTATATTCTTCAAGCAGCAAGGCTGAAGTCTCCTCCATCGCTTTTATATCGTTTTGCATTTGAATTATTCTCCTCAGATTTGAGAGAACTCAGATTATGATTCCGGAGTTGAGCTGTAAAAGGAATATTGATTGTGGCTTTGATAGATAGATCAATGGATGTAATATAAAGAATATTGGGAAAAAAGATTGTCCATATTTTTTGAAGATCACCCGCAGTTTGAGCACAATGATCGGCTCAGCTGAGCTCTCTGTTCTTCGAAACGAGGGGTGCGGTCTCTCCGATCTCTTAGATTAATCCCAGTGACATGAATCAATAAATCAGACTTCGTATTCTGGTGTCCGTGTAGAAAATGACCAATCTGGTGTTTTATGGACCTCTTTATTTCTTCTTCAAAGGAAATGCTGAATCATCTGTCTGGCTTGCAGCATTGAGCCGGGCAAATAGGTCTTGTTTTTTTATATTGTTATTTGCTTTTTATTTGCTTTGTTTACAGGCTGACATTAACCTGATTGTGGTCACCGGACACGGCAGCGCACAGCGGTGTAACTCAATAAAGAGTCCTTACCCCTGAAAAACCTGTACATGCAGCCTGGCATTCACAAGCACCATTTGAACAGTAATTTTACATGGAACCTAATACTGTACATAATAACCTAATGAAGCTGCAGTTCCTCCGAGCCGAGACCGTCGTAGATTCTCTCTGAAAGTCTCACAACTTATGTATAACAGTTTAAATGTTTATGAAAGTGACATCAATAATCAATACATTTGGTCAATTAATGTGTTCACTTATGGATCCACCTTGTGTTTTAAAACTGCTGTAAATGTTTTAATTAATCTGTCTGTGATGTGGTCAGTGTCTATGAGAAAAAAAGTAATTTACACTTTTAATCTACAGCGTGTCTGAATACTACAGATGAGTAATTCTTCATCAGCGTTAAAAATACATCAGTAACTGGTTGTCTTTGATTTATATCTATATCTGTATCAACCTATATCTGCTTAAACACTCGTTGATGGTTTCTAATGAGAGATTTAATTACATAGAAGTTTCTGTCTGTTAGACTTTATAAATGGTTTCCCCAGACAAATTTCTTTGCTGGCATCCGGTGAAGATGCCGAACATGAGAAAACAAAAGGTTAGGAGACAAAACGCAAAATGAAGGCCTTACAATGACTTGTTAAGAAGACATAAACATCAATCTTGAGACGTGAAACTTGATTTGGCTGATTGTCAATCCGGTGGTTGTTTTTATGAACTGAAATTGACAAAGGTTCAAATCAGAAGGAGCATAAAAACAAACTGCTTTGAACGACACTGTCAGGAGGCTGTGAATGACCGTTATTTCTCCAAACTGCAGCTAAGGGATCAAGCAATGGTCCGGGCAGTGTCGTTCATACAGGGGTTTACAGTCATGTGCTGGTGGATCACTCTCAGTGTAAAGGCACGTGTGATGAAATTATTATATTTGTTATCCCGGCTGCAGAAATGGAGGCAGTGTTTAAAGTCCCCTCGGTGTTTAATAAGCTGGAGGGAAGCGAATGAGTCATCGGGGCTGGGGGGGGGGGGAGATAGCAGCATCGAGGCTCGAAAGCTGAGAGAGAAAAGACTGCAAGGGCATCATAACGAAGCAAAGAAATACAGCATCGAAGCATCAGACACATTCAATCCACAGACATAAGGAAATGCTGAATTTGAGATACATTTCTATAGAATGATCGATTTCTGAGATCGAGTTCTTTTAAAAAATGCCACAACTTTCCAACAGATACTTTCGCTAATCTGGAAAGGTATGAACTACACAGAAAAATGAGAGGGAAAAGCAAATTAAAAGGAAGATTTCTGTATTTATAGGTATTGGGTGTGATGATTCAATCTGTTTGGTTGCTATGCTGCTGTAGTTAACCATAAAGCGAGGCCAGGGAAAGGTCGCGCAGATTGTTAAAACCGTGTGACACAACGCACCGTGGATTGTTTTACTTTCGCTGCGCCCGAAGAAAAGAAACAGTGGCAGATATGTTTTCCTTTAAAAAAAAAAAAAAAAAAACAGGTTTAACACATTCCCTTTGCAAAACAAGCGCAAACTGTATAACAAAGCAACAATATTATGAAATATGTCAGTAAATCACACGGAAGACGAGGACAAAAGCTCAGGAAAATGCTTTAGTTCATTTAGTAGATGAGATGGTTTTGGAAAGCTCAATATATCCAGAGAGGAGTTGTGTGTGTGTGTGTGTCTGAGGAAGGAGGAGCACAGATGCAAATATGTTGCACATGATGTTTAAGCTTTTTGTAACGTGTGAAATTTGGGAGAATTCCACTGCCCTCTCCGGGACCCTGGGAACCCCTTACACAGACACAGACACGACTCACAAACACACAATGAAGTGCAACTTTTACAAAACACATATTACAATTGAATGACTTTATTTCAGGCAAACTTTGCACACTTTTTAGCCCAGCTTTTCCATTGCACATATTTTCCTCAGGATGACAAAAAAGAAAAGTTGAGACAGAAGCTTTTGCTTGTGTGCGAAGAACCAGAAATGCTATTGCTTTATCATATAGTTTATTGGTGTAAATAAACTATAACACAATCAATCAATCAAACACAACTGTTAGACATCTATATGTTCTGTATGTAACCATTTTTATAATGTCTTGCTTGATTAATCATGATCATCTGGTCAGTAGCGTTAAACCCCAAGATGTCTATTTTATTATTCATTCAGTTTTATACTTTGCTATTCCTAACCAGGCTCATCGTCTCTTGCAGGAAAACAGGCCGATTCAAGTGTTGTTCGCTATATTATGAATGAATGATGTTCATTGATGGCAAAAAACTCGTTTCCCTGCGTCTCAGACATGTGCTGAACGAACGTTAATCAAGCCCAGCTCTTCCTTCCTGAAAGCATAATTTAGCACCTCTCTAAATATATCAGAAACCCTGCTGACACATTTTTATTGACTCCAGTATAAATAGTATAATTCATTCAATGTTAATTTAAAAATACAACTCTAATTAATATTTGGTAGATATATATATATATATATATATATATATATATATATATATATATATATATATATATATATATATATATATATAGACTATCCATCTGTATCTGTTGAACCAGTTTTAATTTGCCAGACCCGTTGCAGGTGTCAGCTTGTGAACAGCTTCTTATTTTAACTGTCAGCTCCCCTTCCCCCTCTCCTTTCACTTTCCTTTCTTCTTCCCAAAACATCTCATCAACTTCTTCTCCTTCCTTTGTTTCCAGTCGTTAATGTGACGTGAAGTTAGCGAGAACGAATCGGGGGGGGGGGGGGGGTAAATTGGGAGTTAATATTCGCAATGCTTTTAAAGTCAGACTTTTGTTTAGTAGCAATTTGATTTAAAGCCGACGATAAGATGAACACCAAGGAAGACGGTGTGTGAGTCATTCGTAGGAGATTTATAGACACATTTATATTCCTAGCAGACACATCGTCGCCCCGTACCATTCCTACGGTGACAATTTTTTCCCGAGCGAGACTAGTTGAGTTTTATATGAGTGAGGACTTTCACAAAGATGAGCAGCCCTCTCTGCCAAATCCACTTGGTCGTAATTCCATTTGTTCTCCGGAAAGAGAGAGGCTAAAGTTATTATTCCCAAAAAGAATGAAACCAGAACTTTCCCTTCTTTGTTATTTCAGTTTTGCTATTGTTTGTGGACTTTTTTTTTTAATGCAGCAACTAGTGTTTTAATGCAAAACTCATAAATATATGAGTCAGACAAGCTATTAGGCCTATGCTGGTAGCAATCTCACGCAGCTCACTCTAGACTGCCGAGCAACAAGCAGGATATATAGCCAACACTTTTCCTCTAATGCACCAAAGGAAAATAGCACCATAGGTGTCAGTACTCTTGGTTTAAATAATTTTCATGCTTTTTCCCCCCTCAATGTTGTTTCCTTTTGCTTTTCAGCACCACAGAGCTCTTCTGAGTCATTTTCGTTGTTTGCTCGTAGAATAAGCCTTGTTCGAGGATCAATACACAATAGTTGGCTGCTATCTGTTCTTTAAAAAATTTACAAAATATCTGTAAGAGCTGCAGTACTCCTAGGGAAGCGAAAGAGTGGACCCAGAACAGAACCGAATGCAAAGAAAAGTGTGATGTCCGCGTCATTTATCTATTCCTCTATTGACACGAGCTGGCTGAAGGTTGTTGTTTAATTTGAATTCGAGTTTCAAGGCCATCGCACCGCTCCTGCCACTGTGACATGTTCTCCTGCGCCGTACCAAACCCTGCGCTGTGATTTGATAGAATCGGGTGAATGAAACCAGTTGACCTAATCGTTTGCGTGGGTCTATTCCCTCAGTTTGGCTAGTGTGTGATGCCCTTGATTTCTTGCAGATGGTACAGAAATGGTGTTCGTGTCCTGTTGTTTTAAGTATCACAACACAGTAAAATACTGCTAAAGGTTAAAGAGACCGGTTTAAACCCTTTTCACCATACCAGGCTAATGTCTGAATCAGGTATCGAGGCTGTACTATACAGTATTTTCCATTATCAATTCACATACTGATTTTCCCCATACCACAGCAGACTTCTGATCAATACCATATATACTCTCCCCCTCCATTATTATGACTTATTTCATTTGCTTTCATTATGATTCGTGCTGTAGCGTAATACGCCAAGATTTTTATTTTATTATTCATTA
Source organism: Amia ocellicauda (assembly GCF_036373705.1). Taxonomy (NCBI): domain Eukaryota; kingdom Metazoa; phylum Chordata; class Actinopteri; order Amiiformes; family Amiidae; genus Amia; species Amia ocellicauda. The sequence goes on from NC_089853.1 coordinate 6,567,796, forward strand.
AGTTTTATACTTTGCTGTTCATTTATGAATCCCCCTCTGACGTACAGTTGTCTAGACAGCATCGGCAGCTCATGTAATCGGATTCATAAACACTTATAAATATACATAGTGAGACGCAGGGCGCTGTGTCAGCACACACGGTCGGTTTTAAAATGAAATCTAAAAAGGAGCTGATGTTATGCATTTCCAAAGAAAAGGAGGCGGAGAAGAAAACAAAAACGAATGATTTTTAGCTGCCAGGCTGGCCGCAGGAAAATACCTGTCACAAAAAAGAAAGACTGAAGGAAAGAGAAAGAAAGAAAGAAAGGAAAAACAATCCTAGTACTTTTCCCTTTCAGTTTTTCTCATTGGGTATATTGGTAGAACTGGCCGCCATTGTTTGTGCTGTTCGTGACAATCTCTGTAAATTATAGAGATTGAGGCAGGCTTTAGGATGCATGTTTTCTTGGGCATCAAAACAAGGGAAGGTTATTGTTATGACACCCCCAGGTATTAGACACGGTGGGATAAGAATAATAGGTCAAGGAAACCTCACAGCAGCCAAATTGTGATGGCTAGACGACTGGGTCAGAGCATCTCCAAAACTGCAGCTCTTGAGGGGTGTTCCCGGTCTGCACTGGTCAGTACCTATCAAAAGTGGTCCAAGGAAGGAAAAGCGGTGAACCGGCGACAGGGTCATGGGCGGCCAAGTCTCATTGATGCACGTGGGGAGCGAAGGCTGGCCCGTGTGGTCCGATCCAACAGACGAGCTACTGTAGCTCAAATTGATGAATAGGTTAATGCTGGTTCTGATAGAAAGGTGACAGAACACACAGTGCATCACAGTTTGTTGCGTATGGGGCTGCGTAGCCACAGACCAGTCAGGGTGCCCATGCTGACCCCTGTCCACTGCCGAAAGCACCTACAATGGGCACGTGAGCATCAGAACTGGACCACGGAGCAATGGAAGAAGGTGGCCTGGTCTGATGAATCACAAGTTCAAGGTGTTGACTTGGCCTCCAAATTCCCCAGATCTCAATCCAATCGAGCATCTGTGGGATGCGCTGGACAAACAAGTCCGATCCATGGAGGCCCCACCTGGCAACTTACAGGACTTAAAGGATCTGCTGCTAACGTCTTGGTGCCAGATACCACAGCACACCTTCAGAGGTCTAGTGGAGTCCATGCCTCGACGGGTCAGGGCTGTTTTGGCGGCAAAAGGGGGACCTACACAATATTATGCAGGTGGTCATAATGTTATGGCTGATCGGTGTATACACACGTTAAGACTGGCAAGGGAATAAAACAGCTGAACGCACAGCTTCATGGGAAATATTGTTTGTGATATTACCATCAATTGGTACCATACCATTAATTGAACTCTTCTATCCAGACTCCAGACAAATGTTCGGTGGGATCAATATTTTGAGTCATCAACAGGTTTAAAGTTGCGATACTAACATGTGAAAGTCTTAGGTAAGTCTACCTGAGACAATGACGTGAATTGAATAATTGGGAGCTCCTGTTTCAGCAGACATTGAGCACCCCCAACCCCCCCCCCCCCCCCCCCCGGACTGGAGACTGACCCCCTTCCCCATTGATTGCTGTTGTCTGATCTGTGTTGTATCATTGGGTAAATTTTGTTAATAAAAAAAATAAAAGATCTTGGTTGAAAAGTAAGGCTGTCTTTAATTTCAGGCCGTCTTTTTTATTTGGGTCAATACGATATTATTGTTATCATTATTCAAAATAGGAAGGACTCATTCTCAGGTTATCACAATGGGTTTATCTTTATTATGTTTGCATCCTTTGTACCACTAAAATATTTTATGTTCACTGGAAGTAATTATAAAGCAAAATCGTTTTTACCATTTGGAATTAAGACTCCTGTCATAGGTTTCCAGAGCGGCGGGCTCTTGCACTAACTGTACCGATGGAGCCGAACTGTAACCGTGCATATGATTCAAACTCCACACATCTGTTCATGTCAGATCAGTCTGGAAATACAGAAACAAGCATAAAATGCCCAGGACCTCATATCGGCTTACAGAAGACTGCAGACTGTTAATGTCAAACGACTGCAGCTGCGATGTGATGGGACTGTTTCTTCTATCTTGTTAATAGATCTGTGTATTAGTTCAGCCGGGAGAAGAACATCTCCACCCTGCTGTGACCTCATGCTCGAGAGGTTGCAATGTAAATATATTTACACGTGTAGCTACGAGATTGCAGTTGTGTAATCGACGCGCACATGTTTTTAACACGTCCGCATATTAGTCAGGAGAGGATCGCTTCAGCAGTCAGATGTTCTCCATTTTCCGTCTCCACATCTAACGGAAACCTACGCTATTGTTGTGATCATTTTTTAAACTCCATTTCACGCTCCAGCGATCGCTCAGGAATCTTAACGAGGGAGTTAAAAATGCCGCGTGTCTCATAGCATGCCGGAGCCCGTGATGAAAAATAAGCCGCAGATGTTTGTCAAATTAAGATTCTATGGGTAATAAAAGGATGAGACTGATACTGTTCACATGTCATTAGTTAAGAAACATCTGTTCCAAGCGCTAACGACTGAGTCATCAATATAGAGCTGCTCCCTCTCTTGCACTTTGCTGTCAAAATTGGAAATGGAGATTTCTTTTTCTGCTTCTTCGAATCAAGGCATCATTATTATTATTGTTGTTATTACTGTCATCATCGTTTGGAAAATAGTCTAAAAAAGTTTCAAAGATTCCACTTTCTTTCCAGTGATGCGTCTGGAAGTTGTTCTCATGTTCTCATGATCACATCGGTCTCAGAACCGTCAGTCAGTCACAGTTTTGTTTCCTCTTCAGCTATGAAGATAAAAGCCATTCAGTAAAGGCGGGTAAAAAGCATATTGTATTGCATGTCCATCCGTGACCGTTGGTCGTGGTCAGTGTGCGTTTTGTGACAAACTCAATCGATGGAACCAGCGACCTCGAGAGGAGAATAGGTGGCACGGCACGAAAAAGTCGCAGTCAAGCCTGCAGTGTGAAGTCTGGGTCACACTCATAATACAGAAGAGTGTGAAAGCGCGTGAAATAGACACGATTAGTTCCTGGTGAACTGGACAGGGGATTGTGTGTTTGTGTGCAGCCTCGGAGTGATGAAGAAAACATGCAGGTGTCTTCCAGTGTGTGCACTGAATGGATATCTGTATTTTAGTGTATATGTATTTGTTTAGGTAGGTTATAATGTTTGTTAAGGCATCGTTAAAGCCCTAGAAAGAAGTGTGTGTGTGTGTGTGTGTGTGTGTGTGTGTGTGTGGTCAGCCAGAGGAGTCATGATAGGCCAATGCTATAGTCCTGATCTGCACCTGAGAGCTCTGGATATTGGGCACCAGCATGCACTGCAAGTGGAGGGCTTTTCTGATTGAGCCCCTCGAGAGCCGCCCGACACTTTGGGGTACCTGACTTCTGGGCAGTGGCCATTGAGCTGCGTCTCTCTCATTTGCGTGGTTGCTAGCTGTGATGCTGAGGTGATCAGGTGAGCAGTCAGATCATCAGTCAACAAAGCAGTTGGGTTCAGCTGACTGAGCCGCCAGTAATTGGGCTGCATTGGAACCCCCTGACACATAGGGTCCTAGTTCCTAGGTGTAGTTGAGTTACAGAAGGGAAAAAAATGTCAGTGAAAGGATAAAGTAAATGTATTCGCACACAGGCAGACAGAGAGTCCAGGGCAGAGGATAGATGTACAGATCCTCACAACCGTGCTTCGTGCAAACAGTGCATAGTCTTGTCCTGCTCGAGCCCCGACTTCCCAAGGATAATGCGAGTGCAATTTCAAAGGCCCGCTTCTCTGTGCTGGCCTGATTGCCTGGAAATTGCTAAGAAGTTGGGCGGGATTGGAAGCTGTATCACAAACAGACGCACCGGCGCTCGGAGCACAAAGGAGAATAAACACATGGGGAATTCGCTCTGAGTGCAGCAGTTGGATGTGAAGCACCTTGCGTTGTGTGTGACTTTCAGCTGTGAGGGTTTGATTGAAGTTTACACTCGTGTTCGCTGAGAGACAGATGACGCACTTTCAGAGAACAGCTCTGTCAGGCAGGGAGCATGAGACCGGAGGAAAGTGGACATCATAATGCAGTTGTTGTTATTATTAGAGGTAGTATAATTGTATTTACTTAGCTATAAAGGAATCTGCAAAATATGCATCCTGGTATCAATCTAAATTATACGTATCTTCAGCCACTTCAATATATAATTAAGTAGATACACATTCTTGAAGGGGGGATGTGATTTCATCCACCCTTATAACAAATTCAATATTTTCCTTGACTCTTATTGAAAGGGATTAGGCTGTTTTTATTCCTGCTATTGGCTGTCTAATTAACCCAGCCTTCTCCTCTCTCCCCGTCTTGTTTTCGTGTTCAGTACAACAAACCAAAGCAATTGAGTCTCGATGTAAAGATTCTTCAATAAGGCCTGTGTACATGTATGGGCGTGTTGCCCTAGTGATACCCCGCCACACAGGTTTCACCCGGACCTCGCAAACTTGTCCTCCCCTGCAACATATGTTTTGACCGCGTACTTCCTGAGCAGCACTGTAGGTGGGAGAAGATTGTGTTCGCATCCCTATGCAGAATCATTAGATTAGAGGCAGTGAGAAAAACAGCTCTCGCCGACTCCGCGTCTATCAAAGGAAACAATGGCTTTGTTGGGTTCTGTTGTAAAGTTTCAGGAGATGGAGAGAGAGAGAGAGAGAGAGAGTTTGATAGTTTAAACACAGGTAGGAATACACAACGGGAGTTGAAAAATTTCTCCTTGTCGGACTGCTTATCCTTCTCTTCCATTTTGGTGTTTTGCTCTTTGAAAGAAACATTTCCTTGGTGCCTCAACCATTGCCTTTTATGGAAGGAAAAAACTGTTTTCCATCTTCTTTGACACGGTCATTATTAACACGGCCTAGGTTTCTGGGCAATGAAGTGTTGGGAAGGTAGAAGTTATGCATCAGTTTCTTAGTTCAGGTGTCGTATGTCAGTGGAATTGCATGTGACTGTAATATTGACCCATAACGGTCTGTCACAGCTGAGAATGTCTTTACTTTAATGTTTTGCACCAACGTGTATTGTGAGGAAGGATAGCTTTTCATATAAATATGTAATAACTCATCCATTACATGTCATTACATTCATACGAATAAGGTTTTTATGTTTTTTATCGTCGCAAAACAAATCCCTGCAACTTGTGTTGAATCATGACCTGGATAATTGGAAAAGCCTCATATGTCATTCTGAGGGGAATAAATACTGCAAAACCTTGCATTGCTTCTGTGACTTGCTAAATAAATAAGTTCATATCTAGATAAACCTTAGTCCTATTACACGCTTGCCACTGAAGGGCAGACAATTAATCTGTAGCTCAACAAGCCTGCATTTCCATAATTAGCCTCTTTATTCTGGCCTTTATGACACAGATCTTGTATTTATTTTTCTGGCAGAAAAGCAATGCTAGCGGCTAAAGTGACGATCGCCTCTAATAAGGGACATGCAAATCGGGATCTTAAAATAAAATGACCACTTCTTCGCGCTGGAACAGTGAAAAATGACCTCTTGCGTAAATCCCATTTTGAAAGCTTATCTTCAAGGAAATTGTTCCACATATTTAGAAACTGGCTTTGGGATGTTATTACTCTCTGTGCCACTGTGATCGCTGCAGCTTATAAAATATTAAAAAATAATTAAGTGCGATAATAGGATTAGTGCGTAAATCAGGGGAAGAAATCACAAAGATATGACTCATTAAAAGAAATCAGTTCTCCATGAGAACAAGTGCATTACAGCAGGATTATGTTCTTTCTCTGTTGTCTCAGGGCCCGTTGTTGCTTGTTAGGCAAATAAGCCTTAGAAACATCATGCTCTGAGTGTAGGAGGAACTAACAACAGGAGGTAAGTATGTAAAGATTGATTTTCAGCAGACTGTTATTTTTTTCTCCTTCAAATTATTCATTGCATTACGGATGATGGAAAGGGCAAGGCCTCACAAAAAATATGAATATCTCAAGAACAGCACAGATACATTCTAGCAGAGAGGGAACTTCACAATGAGCACGTTGGCCGTGTCGAGCGTTTTAAACCCACTTTGCTCCACTGCAGTATATTTCTTTCTTGGGTATTTTTCCATTACCGTCCCCCCCGTTCTCCCCACATTGCCTGAACTCGCCTATGGATTTGCCGGGCTATAGACACATCAGTAGTCTGAAGATACTACTTGAAAGGATAATATTAAAACCAGCAGCCCCCAAAATGATACAGTATTTCTGTGGCCATGAATCGGCCCATTCTGCCCAGTCCATTTTGACCACAGCTCCGTTATCAAGGCTACCTCTTTTATGGTGACAGTGTCCAGATCTGTGGAATTAGGATCAGCGGTGTCCAGTCAATAACCCTCAATTCTGTACCCTCGTCATCTTTGCTGAGTTTTACACAATTCCTGAAAGCATTTTATTGTAATCGTCCCCCTGTGATTTCTATTATCGGCTGTGGCACAGGCTAAGGCACCTTGTGATGTCACAGTTCGAGCCACAATGACTACTCTACGTGTCTGTGCCATTAACTGTCCAGACCTGCGCTGTGTGTCCATCATTGCTCAGTCCATATTAAGATTCAGAAACATCCAACAGCAGAAATCCCAGTTAAGTTCTGACCGGCACGTTTTGCTGACTGACAGAAAGGGCTCGGGGGTTTGTCTACAGTTCAGACCGCTGGGCTTTGACCCGGTTATATCCACAGACCAAACTTTTATTCCAGGTTATCATTCAGATCACAGTCGATCTCGCTGCTTGGCTTTTTGGTTGATGATGATCTCTCCAATCAAACCCATCAAGGAACATTTCAGACACGATCTTTCTTATCCCTCATAAATATCCTCAAGGGTTTAACCCACAAGCCTTCTTTAACTCCCTTATCTGTACTTTAAATCTTCATTTTTTTTTTCAGAATTACATTCCATCACATATTGGCTGCACAAGATTTTTCTCTAGGAGCATTTACATTTTGGAGTATTTCCATATATGATTCTCTCCGCGCTGGTGTCCCACAGTGGGGTACGAATGACTGTCATTATTTGCGGTACTAGTCAATTGCCCAGTCGATGGCCTGTGAAATGTAGCAGCACTAACCTTCCCCCAACTAAAATCCTACATATTTTGTAACAGTCGTAAATTACAGTGTTGTAAATTGTATACACTTATGTCCGTAAATGTGAAATGCGGGTTTAAATGGGTGAATAAATATATATATACAATGCATACAAAAATACCAAGCCACAGGACTGTGTGTGTGTAATACTGTTATTAAACAATCATATGTAGATACATACAAATATCTTATGGCACAGAATAAGAAGCAAATATGGAACGGCACGTAACATAATAAATCAAATATAATATTTGAGAAGACAGACTTGTCACTCTTGCAATGAAATATACTTCAGCTATTTGCCAGATCTCAATGGAGAGAACGAAAATACATTAATAAAGAATAGTTTTGCCTATCGAAGGTTGGGATGTATGGATCAGAATCGTCAGTGCCGCGCTCGGGTCTGAGTCGGCCGGTCCAGTCGGTGGCAGGCGGCAGTGTTCGCACGCTTCCTCCTCTGGTGCCGCGGAGTGGCGGTGCACTCGGCGGGGGGAGATGCGGGCTTGAGTGGGCAGTGCGGCGCAGGAGCCAGGGGCGATGTGAGTGTTATTAACAAGGAGACGTATTGTTCAGTCTCCAGATGAAGTGACTTCTCTGTGAAGGGTCAGACAAGAAGCCAACGAGAAAACCAATTGACGGGTGCCACGGCGGGGGAATTGACGACATCTTTAATTATGTAAACGCCGTCGTTTTAATAAGCCGTTCCGCAGCGGCGTTCACCGAGCGATGAGTCAGTCTGAGCCGCTCCGAGGACAGCGAGAGCATGGGTGTGTATACTTCTGATCTCAACTGAGACTGAAGTTCATGCAAGGAAGGGGACTTGAGATGCATATACACACACAAAACATCCATCTGTTTATGTTTGTGTGTGTCAGGCATCGTCAGCAGCAGCCTTTATCGGTCCACTGTAAGATGCAGGCCTCCCCGAGACGTTGTGTGGATGTACAGTGACTCTTCTCCAGGTTTTGCCTGAAAATCTTATTTTGTCTTCCCATCTCGTATGTGTTGGTCTTATAGGTCTTGGGATCCATTCTGTAGCTGCTTGGTCCATTTATAGATACAAACACACAATATATACCTTTATGTAGATTGATGTCAGGGGAAACATCTTGGCGAATCCTTCATCCAGCAGTGGATCACTATGGACTGATGATGATGGCGATGAGCATCCTTTGTTGATCCTCTGCTGGATGAAGGCCTCCCCTCTTGTTTCGGACCACAGCGTTTCTCTTCCAGGTCACTCCAGTGAAACTTTGGACCTCGTCTCCCCTTTTTCTGTGCTCTTCTTCTCGAATGTTTGTCATCTTTTGGGATCCATTCTTTCTTCTTTCTTCATCTGTGATCTGCGTGTCTTACAGTGGGCTCGGGCCGTTGCCATTTTAACATCTTCACTCTTTCAAAAGGTCACATATCTTTGTTTGTTCTCCATTTTTCAAATTTGGTCTTGTTATTCCAAGTATACAAGTTTCATTTGTGTTGCTGGGTGTTTGCTAGGAACCTCTTGCAGTAGAAAAAATGAGGGTAAAACAATAACAACATAATGTATACCAACATCTGCTCTTACTCTTGTTTTGGATTATAGAAAAAGGAAGGCTTTTCCTGTTGCTAATTTCAATACAGGTATATATGACCGTATTGAGCCATATTTGTTGTGTGTAATATTTTTGGTTGATCATTCAAACTGTGCAATAAGGATCTTGTTGTTTTTTTCGTACTCTGAGTGAGTTTTACTTTGGACAACCTAACTACATTTTCTGCTGAATTATGGTGACATTTTCAATGTACTAAATTGGGAAAATGATTAAATATAAGTTGAGTTTCAAATGAGGAGGGCAGGAAATTCATCAGAGATTATTCTCTAAAATACATTTTAATCTGAGCTGATGAATTTGGGTTTTAGCGTCCATGTTTGGGCTTTATTTGTCTTTAATGCATAAACCGTATCCCCTTGTCTGTGTCATATGAGTGCAGGCGATGCAGGTAGATGCATGAAGCTTCAGCCACTAATACAATAACCATAATGCGTTTGAAACCGGTGACTCTGGCAGACGAAGCTTATTTTGTTAGTGAAAGACATGAGAATCGTGCAAGCAGATAAACACACACACGCACTTGTACCATGACTGAGGGGGGAGAAAAAGTGGTTGTCATTTTTTTTTCTCATTCTCCTCTAACGTGAGGCTTTATGATTTAAGGTAATTTAATAAAGATTTAGCATGAGGCTGGAATGGCTGGTGATTCATAGGTCAGGCGAGGGTGGGAGGTGAGAGCCTCAAGCGCTTAGGGCTTTAATAAGATGCTTGGCGCTCGTTTCCAATTCAGGACATTACAAGTTATTACTTCCTTGGCAATTCTAACCCGCAGCCAGCACCAATCCATCACGGGTCTCGTGTCGTCACCGTCTGACGGCCTCTCTTCACACAAATTAGCTATAACAGAGATGTATGGTTTATTGATTGTCCTCGAGTAAGGCGAAGCCTGGCCCTTTTGTCCTCCAGTCATGGTTGCTGAAATACAACAGGGTTAAACATCTGTCTTCCACATTTCATCATTTATATATGTATGTATCTATGTGTCTGTCTGTCGGTCTATCTATCTCTCTCTGTCCACCTGATGTGGGTTAGTCTTCCACATCATCTGTATTGTATCTAGAGGGTCCTTAAACTCAGCCCGGCTCAAAGAGTTCTGGGTTTCTAGCAGCCTGACAAACCCTTCAGAAGTTTGTTGAGACGTGCGATATTCTATGCAAGCGTCAGGTTGAACACGTCTCGACAAAATTCTGAAGGGGTTGTTGGGCTGTTAGAAAGCCAGTACTCCTTGTCCCCTCTTACCGATATGCGTTCGATGTACAACATCCTGTCCTGGATTAGGAGGCAGATCCACAGATGAGGGTGCATCTGTTAAAGATTAAATCAGGGTGTAAAACACAGGCTGGCTTATGAATTAGCATTAACTTCAAACTGCTGTAGACCCGTCTCCAGTTATTAATTCCCCCCCATGTAGCTGCGTCTTTCTTACTGATCATCTGGGTAAATAGCCGGCTTGCTCGACGTTCCTCGTTTGCACTGTTGGATTTGTTGAAGTCTCAGTTATATAGCGCACGACTACGTCTGTTGATCCGACCCTAGATGATTCACAACTTAGTTTTTATAGTTGATGAGTTTTTCTCCTCTTCTGATGGTGGTGTTGGTGTGTGTGTGTTGGGGGTTGGCCTGGGGGCGAGGAAAGTGTACATTTTTGGTGAGTTTAGACATCTCTGCCCTCCCTGCTTTCTCAGGCTGTAGGACTGTTAAAGAACACATCTGTAGGTTGCTTCTTCATATCTGCTGACAGGCTGCATATTGAAAGCATTGTTACAGTTCATCCGCTAGTAAAACTACTATATTAGAGATGTATCATGCATACACAATACACACACTGCATGCATTGTAATGTCATAAAAAACAAGCTTTCGTGGTAAGTCAATAAAAGGGAGAACATGCTGTTGCGGTGCTCACTGTGCTTGAGTAACTACTACAGAATACAAACAGCACCCAAGAGAAGAGAGAGATTTGATTTATTTCTGCTTTTACCAAAGAGAGAAAGCAGGTGTAGTTCTGAATTCATGATCATGTTCCTGGAACCGTTCCTGGACAGTCCTAGCCTTGTGTCCTGGGGCATCATCCTGCTCAAAGAACCCATTTCCAGATTCACACGGCTGCCATGAGGGGATGCATCTGGTCAGCAACAATGTTCAGACAACCTGTGGGGATCAAACATTGTTTCCACTTGGAGCCCAATGTCATGTAAACACATCCCACCTCACCACCAACACTCCTGTGGTTTTTGCCATGACCTGGTCCTCCCATCAGCGTGAAAGCGCAGGAACCAGGATTCATCAGACCAGGCACATCTGGCGCCAACTACCATACCATGCCCGTTCACAGTCGCCTACCTCTGTTTGGTCTTGTCCATTTTCCCTCTGAACTGCACACACCCAGCACCTGCTTTTAATAGCACAGTCTGAACACGTGATGCTGTCGTTGATTGGACAGCCGAGCTCATGGAAGGGGGAGTTATACCTAATAAAGTGGCTGCTCAGTGCAGGTGTCTGTCCAATCTGTCCTGGTCTCTTTCCGTCTCAACCCATCTCAGTCTCTGTTGTTCAGTCGTTTCAGTTATAGTTGTACGAACACAAATAAATCGAGAACGTTGCTTTGCAAACCCGTGCGTCGCTTCACGACAGAGTTCATGCTTCGCAGGTTAGAGAAAACTGTTACTATATGTGAGGGAATTTCCACAGCATGATCATCGTTAGTGAAGATTTCTGATATTTGGCAAACTTAGGCTGCCCATTGTACCCCAACAATAAAGTGTCTTTCAAGTCCAAAGCTTCCCAGCCTCAGTCAGCGTGCAAACCTGGAACGGAGAGTGTGCCGTGTGCCGAGTACAGCACTCAGGCGAGAGTGCAGGGCCTGACCAGAGCATCATCAGCGGTGGCTGGGGGATTTCTAAATCTATATGTTGCAGGGAGCCATCTATAAGGGATCTACTAATGAGATCCCCAGCTAACGAGGAGTAATGACTGCACAGTGTTTGATGTGGAAATGCCAAGTGATAGTGCTGCAGCGTGCCCACGCCTGTGCGGAGGATCGGCACAGAGACGCATCGCAGGGAAGGACATCTATCTCGGCGAGAAGAGAAACACGGAGCCGGAGTATCGTTAACATGCAGTGGGAGAAGAAAGCAGATTAGTGGGATAAGTAATAGGCATTGGTTGAAGGAGGATGTGTATAAGCGTTTAATAAAACAATATTATTATTATGTATTTTTATGACAAGCTCACAGCAAAATGGAGTCTCTCGGGAGAAATGAAATGCAGATGCCGGGGTGCACTTGTTCGAATGTGAGAGTCAGCGCCAAGTCAAGATTATCTATCAATCACCCCCTTCGAGGGAGAGAGAGAGAAAACAGATGCATAGAAAACTGAAACTGAAGTGAGACGCCAGCTTTTGTTTCTGTGTAAATAATTAATAGGCATTCGTAGAGAACAGCTAGGTGGGTGTATTGTGTGTGCGTGTTCTTTTAAAGCTTGGATTATCTGTAAGTAACATAAATCGATGAATATCTGTCGATTCAGATGGAATTATCCACCAATGCCGTAGTCACTTGTGTGTTTTGTGTTATTTGTGACTAAGAACTCGGAAGAAACACTTTCACATGTGATCAACCTGGAGGCACGGGATTGGTTGACACGATATAAACTTCTTCACCACCTGATTGTTGGGGTCCAGTCTTGGGTATTTCACCAGGAGTGCATTTGTTTAATAAAAGATTGGTTTAACTGGGCAGGCCTAATTTGCCAATTCCTGGTTAAATAAAGGTTAAAGAAAGAAAGAAGAAAAAAATGAACTGGATGAATTGAACACTTCTCTCCAGACTCTGACATGTTCTGTTGGTTCAATGTTTTGAATCATCGACACATAAGGAGGCCTTTCGCCCCATCGTGCTCGTTTGGTGTCCATAAATAACTAAGTGATCAAGGATCCTATCCAGTCTGTTTTTCAATGTTCCCAAATTGTCTCTTCATCCACATCGCTGGGGAGTTTGTTCAGATTGTGACGCCTCTCTGTGTGAAGAAGTGTCTCCTGTTTTCTGTCTTGAATGCCTTGAAGCCCAATTTCCATTTGTGTCCCCGGGTGCGTGTGTCCCTTCTGATCTGGAAAAGCTCCTCTGGTTTGATGTGGTCGATGCCTTTCGTGATTTTGAAGACTTGGATCAAGTCCCCACGTAGTCTCCTCTGTTCCAGGGTGAAAAGGTTCAGTTCCTCAGTCTCTCAGTAGGACATTCCCTTCAGACCTGGAATAAGTCTGGTTGCTCTCCTCTGAACTGCCTCTAGAGCAGCGATATCTTTCTTGAAGTGTGGAGCCCAGAACTGTCCACAGTATCCAGATGAGCTCTAACTAGTGCATTGTACAGTCTGAACATCACTGCCCTTGTTCTCAATTCTACACTTTTGACAACATTGTCAGATATTGGCTATAAAAATGTAATATTAAAGTTTTAGATAAGCCTACCTTAGTAAATAATGGCATTAATTAAGTAATTGGGATCTCCTGTTGGAACAAAAACCAGCAGACCCCCCAAGACTGGAGTCTGACACCCTTGCATGTTACGTTCCTGAAGTAGTAAATGCATGAATACACTATAAAATGGAAACGAAGCAGCTGAACATGTATGACTAACAATTACAAAGTAAATATGTTGTAACATTGCCATGATTTCAAGACGCACAGTGGGTAAAACGCTTTACTCGATGGCGATGAACGCAGCAGCCATCAGTGAGAGAGAGAGAGAGAGAGAACGAAAGAAACAAACATGACAGATGGCTGAACAGTTTTGGAAAAACAAAACTGAAACTGACAACAACTGCAGAAAGGGTTTAGTTCCCACTTAGTTCTCGCTACAGCACGTCTCCTTCAAACCAGCGGCGTTGTGTTGCCTCCACAACAGCTCCATCAATCTCAGAATAAATTTAGCATGAAACTTAATAAAGTCCTTTAACTGAAAAACAAATTCTCCTTCCAAATTAGTTGATTTTAAATTAAGATGACTCATCTCTTTATGCATAAACTCCAGGGATCTGTGGGGCCCAAAGGTAAAGTCAAAATAAATTCATGTTTTTTTCCTTTCTTTTTTTTCCACTCATTAAATACAGAGGAAAAAAAAAGAGAAGTGTTAGTTATATTTTGTTTAATTAATAATCATCCAATAGAAATGCAATTATGGTTTGTATTTTTTTATTTTAATCAGATGATTTTAAATGCCAGTCCAGAATGCTAATTTAAGCATTTGGCATATTGTATAAACATGCATTTTTTTTCTCTAATTTCTATCTGCATCTGCTATCTGCATAAATTGATTTTGTTTTTCTAAATATAATGAAGTGTACATTTTTAAACGACCACAACACGGATTCCATGCTTTCCCATAACGCACTGCTGCAAACAATATCTGTCTGTCTGTCTTTCCAGTTTATTGAAACATATACACTTTCAATTATTAGATCGTTCCCTTTTATATTTATTTCCCCCTCCCCGGCAGTTTGTCTCGTCTGTGTGTAGTCTGTGTCTGTGTGTTCCCATGACTCACAAAAGCAGTAACTAATTGGTTGACCTTTTTCATGGCATAGGCATCTCCATTCCTGAAAGACATGACAGGTCGAAGGAAATGATTGTGGTGTGACACCTCGCCGTTGTTGTTTTCTCCTGCTGCCCATCTCACACCATTGAACTGTTTATTGAAGTCGGCTGCCATTGCGGATTTCAATGAGGTCTCAGACCCGTCACCGCATCACAACCCATTTGCTCGGATACATCATTTTGATCAGTGGCTGGACCCACGGCCGTAAGGTTGTGCTTTTGTGATGCCTTAATGAAGATTTAGAACATAAGAACATTAGGGAATAAGAAAGTGTACAATCGAGAGGAGCCCATTCACCCCATCCTGCTCGTTTGGTGTCCATAAATAACTAAGTGATCAAGGATCCTATCCAGTCTGTTTTTGAATGTTCCCAAATTGTCTCTTCAGCCACATCGCTGGGGAGTTTGTTCAGATTGTGATGCCTCACTGTGTGAAGAAGTGTCTCCTGTTTTCTGTCTTGAATGCCTTGAAGCCCAATTTCCATTTGTGTCCCTGCAGATCTGGAAAAGCTCCTCTGGTTTGATGTGGTCGATGCCTTTCATGATTTTAATGAAGGCTGATGTCAAATAATGTGTTGCCAAAGTATCCGAGTCCACAGACAATGATGGAACCATAGTTTCACACACATGGAGGCTGAGTACAATAACACAACACGCCTGATGCCTGCAGTCTTAACTATTTACTTTTAAGCAAATTCCTGCCAGATGTGTGGAGTATGTCTCGTCCTCCAAATTGGATAATTGCTGCTGCTGGTGATTCATAATAGAGAGGTCTCACACAGGACCACTCCTGCCGTGTCAGGGTTTTGCCTAAATGCATGGGTATCGTTTAATCCCTGCTTTGGGGGGAAATAAAGGGTATTCACCAAGTCACAATGTGGGTAATTGTGTGCTGAACAGCATGTTTCACCCGAGTTGTGCAGTTTTAATTGCGGCTGCACACAGAGTTGGCACTGTTGAACGTATAGATGTGGCCCATATTGAAGGATGTGCTTCATTAATTCCCTGACTGACAGGTTAATGTGTTGTCGGATTTGGAGGTGTTTCAAACAAGCCTAATTAGGATGGCGGAGCCACAGATCCCATTAGAGGTGTGACAGTCCCTTTCAGTAACCGCACAACGAAGTGATCCAACTGCCAGCGCGCATTACCACCGATCCCTCACGATCATAGGACGCCGAATTCGACTTGGATATTAAGCTCAGAACAATTTATACCAAAGAGAAACAAAAAGATTTTACACTTTGCAATTTACTATTGTTTATTTTTTTTAAAGACTTTGTTTAATGTGACGACAATCTGAGAGGCATTTAATTGACAATAGAATGTGTCGTTTGATTGTTATTAAAGTGAATCTTCTGCCGACTGCAGAGAGGGACATTGGACACATTCCCATCTGAGCGCGCAGTCGTCCCCACACTCACCACGGCTGCCCCCCCGCCACCCCGCGTCCTTCGTTAGAGTCACTGCGTTAATCGAGGTTCAGTGAAGTCGGGCGCTGTCTTTGTAGAGTTCATAGTGCCACAGAAGGACATTTATAGGTGGTCAGGGTTTTTGAGGAGGTTCATTTAAACCCACTTCAATTCCTCTGTCAAATTAGGGAAATCCTTCGCAGGCAACATTTGTATCTAATTTCTGTCAACTTCCAAGTTTTGGATACATCATCAGTTTGATAAGTTCCGGGGGGAGCGTTTGTTTTTCTCTCGCTATCTCTGTTGTTGTCGTCGTCGTCCTCGTTGTTGCCTTTTTATTGCTTTTAGAAACTCATTTTGAACTGCATATAAATCAGACCGCCGGTGAACGGGACCCACAGTTATGTTTTGTGGGTGGACACCTCGTCAATCTGCGAGGCGATTTGCTGCAGATACCAGACAACCGGTCTGATCAGTGGCATCCCGTCCGCCCACTGGGAGAGTTCCTCAGCGCTGTAATGAAGTTATGTCAGGTGCTGTAAGTTATACGGCTGGTGGACGTGGGAGGCTGTTCTCAGCGCTGGAGTCGGGTTCCCTTTTGATGGCGTACGCGGTGGAGAAAAACATGCAGCTTTATGACGCCAGACCCCTTTTTTAATTGCGGCGTATTTATTATTAAGCTTCCCAGCATCGATCTGTTGTCACATTTCATTACGGGAATCAGACTGTCAGACTGGCCCTTAAGCCTTTATAATCACACACCCTACTGTTATCAAAACAAGAGTGAAAAATATAAAAAAGTAAATGATTAAAAAACCATAAATGTGAAAATGTCTCTTCCTAACAGAGGCAGCTGTGTGGGGGGCGAGACAGCACTGTGGGAGCTTTTGATTGGCTGAAAAGGGAATCTTTGACTGTGTAAATGAAATACATTTATGAACTCACTGTTTCATCTTTATTTAAATGTATATGTACATATATATAAACAATAACTGCAGTGGTGTGATTGTAATTCCGCTCTTATAGTTATTTAAGAGTGACACTCATTTCAACCACACAGTTCTAGCAAAGCATCCAGGCCCTGATACGTACCTCATTTGTGTATTTGTATTTATTTGTTTATTTGGCAGGGACACATTGATACACATAACTGTAAATGTGCCAGAGTTCGCTGAGTGGCTAGTTTTCATCTGTAGTTCCCCAACAAAATAAGTTAAGAAAATGCATCAAGGACTGTCGATAACATGACAAGAACAGCAACAACAAACTGATGCAGCGTAAACATCCAACAAACAAACATTCATTGGATATTATATACATAATGGGATCAAGTATCTATTGAGCAATTCATACCGAGCAACACAAAGCATCAAACTATGTTAGGATATGAAATAGAGCACACAACAAAACAGTACACGTTAAATGATA
The DNA here is from genome assembly GCF_036373705.1 of Amia ocellicauda. NCBI lineage: Eukaryota > Metazoa > Chordata > Actinopteri > Amiiformes > Amiidae > Amia > Amia ocellicauda. The sequence continues at coordinate 6,584,958 of NC_089853.1, forward strand.
TGTGAACATCGTTGAGTATTTCATTACGCATTCATTGCTTTGCCTTTATTTTAGTTGGATGCAATTAAAACAATTCGCATCAATTATTTCACACACCGAGAATGCTGCACCGAGCAGTTTCCGTGCCTGCTTTTGTCAACTAATTTGCACCGCAGCCGTCTGTGTAGCTCAGGCGCTAACTAACTCAGGCAGCGTGGCTCTCGAGTGACGTCTACGAATGTGTAAAAGACCGAAATAGTTTGTCTGAAAAGTTCAAGATCAGAAATTAGAAAAGTAAAGAGACGCACTGTGACTGCATTCATAAAAAGCCTGAAGCGTTGGTTTATTTACATGCAGTTTATTTTTAAAAGGAACTGATCATCCTCCTGAGAGCAACATTCTCTCTCTTTCTCTGTCTTTCTTTCTTGTGTGAAACCAGTTCCCTATGTGACTCTCTCGTTGTTTCGTTGTGCGATTGTGTTCAAGCACCAGCAAGACCAGTTGATGGTAGAAAGACACCTCGACCCACGCTGTGAAAGCTGAGGAGTTCTGATAAACACAGCTCTGTACAGCACCGTGTAGGGTGTCCTGACCTGCTGCGGAGTCACGCATATCAGTTGTTGAAGTCGATCATCGCACCCTGATTGTTCTGAGAATGTTTGGGGCTGCCAGCGACTCCAATCGTTCTTCGACAGTTGGGTAATAAAATGATAGGGCATCTGAACCTGACCCGTCTGAGTGTCTCTGTACTCTGTGCCTCAGAACCATGTTTTCTTGAGTCCGAACAGTTTATTTTAAAAGCAAGGTTTTCCAAACACAGATAAAATCCTGTGCGTGTGCAATTACATAGTCCTGATTGAGATCTCAGAGCAGAGAGCTGAGTTGTGAGCATCTATTACCCTGCTTTACAAAGGGTTAGTCTTTTGAAATACATCTGGTCTCACATTCAGCTTCTATGTTCCTCCTTCGGTGCTCTCTAACAGCCCCACCTAGAGAGGATTTACCCCTCAGACCAGGTGCTGCAGGATCTGACCGACACAGACCTGCTTTAACTGGAGCCTTTGCTACATGTTAACAATTATCATTTGATTGCATGCTTTACTGGGTCCAAATAATGATGATGATGAAGTTTAAAGCAGGGAGATCTCAAACCTCTCAGGAAGTGCCCAGGCCTGCACTGTAGGTGGCACTTAATACCAACATTTAATCTCCAGACACGGAGTGAAGGGCAGGGCGTGTGAGGATGTGACAGAGGCCGGGGGCAGCGGACGTGTCTTTTCACACACTGTCCTGCCCCAGGTGTGTGTTTCTCGATGTTTAAAGTATATCTTATAGTCAGATATTCTTGAATTCATCAGATCCAGATTATCCTTCCTCTGAACACATGATAGGGTCTCTTCTCTGCTTCTGTTGTCTGTTGGACGTGCAGATCTGGTCATGCTGAGGACTGACCAGTGACCTCCTACACTTCAGCTCCTCCGGCCTTTAAAAGTGATGACTAAATCCGGGCAATACGGAGAGGCTGACGAACACAGGGGGCTCTAGTGTCTCTGCGCCGGCTTCCTCTGCCTTATCTGGGTTAGCGTTCGGAGGGATTTCCCAGGAGTGATGTCACTGCATGTGCTTTACATAATGCGGGAGAAGATGCCCTGCGATGGCCCAAATACGAGGAGCTTCAAAGGGAATCACTTTCGCAGCAGGATGTTGCCCCGCGCTGGGCTGCTCTGCCGGGGTGGGGCGGTGTCTCCCAACAAGGAAGGTGTGCATGAACGGTTTGTTTTTATTTCATATGTCATAAATGTCGTCAATGCAAAGATGAAGGCAAATTCAGGCCGTGGTTTAGGGGTCACATGACAAGAACGAGAGCAGCAGTAGAGGCCCGGGTGTCAATCAAATTTTTCAATGGGATTTAGTTTTTTTCCCTCCCTACCGCACTGGCCCTGGCGCTGACTCACACCACGGCCTGGTGAATCGGCACAAAGCCTGGCTCTGTGGAGCTCGAACAGAGCCACTGTTGAGAAGACAATACCGGCAGTGTCAACCGGGCCCGGGCCATGTGGTCTGTTGATACATGCCAGACACACCAGGCGTGACCCCAGCCTGGATCTGAGAAACGCTGGTGACCCAGACTTTAAAGGTACAGATATAGAAACGTCTGTAGGCCTGTGAAAGGATGGTTTAAACTAGGTTTCACACTAGAAAGATACTTTTTTTATGTTTGTGTTCTTTTAATTATTATTGTTAGTATCATCACTGTTATTAGCAATCAGAATAGTGTTTGTTTTATTGTCACAGTCTCTTTCACACACTCACAACACCCAGATTCAACGGAGACGTATTTTGCTAGCTTAATGGATAGCGTTCGTTATTCCTCGGCGAGCAAATTGCCCTTGGCGGAAGCACAATTAAAATTAATAAACCACAATACATTGCCGTGGTCTCGCTGTACGATGACCGTAGTACAGGGCCGCCCTCCGTGCCTGAACCATGAAAGAGCGAAAGGCCAGGTGCACCGTCTCTCTGCCGAGCCGCAATAATGAATGGTTGTGTAAATGAGTTCTTGGCCCGAGACCTCGCCATCTCGACGCGTCAATTCCAGTGACCCCAAACACGCAACACCCACCTGCTTCCCTTTCACTCTGGTGTCATCCTCCGTTCCTCAGACTGACCCAGCCAGACCAGGGCAAGAAGGTCTCCTGTGTCCGGGGAGGGGGTCTGGCGTCAACGAACCAAACGAGCAGATTGCGGGAGATCTGTGTCGTGGGGGCGTGAGACGAACGCTAGCGTTTCTGGTCGTCTTCCGGGCCGTGGCACACCGGCACGTCCAGTTCCACTTGGCTGTGCAGGGCTGGTTGTGAAACAAACGCGATAACTGGAGATCTTGTTTTTAATTGACTCCAATTACAGCGTCTTGGCATCTGGTATAAAATACATGCAGGGAACTTAACAAAATGTAAAAAATGCAGACAATTTGGTTAATTGGATCTGTCTGACCCGTCACACTCGGGCGCTGGTGAAGTCGCCTCCAGGGCAGATTTTATTAATTCACCCAGAAACCTGTATTGTGTTACAGATGGAGACAGATGGAATCGTTTTATTGCAGGTGTATACATTGAATCCAGATTTTAATCATATATAATGATGTAGACGGGTTGTATCTAGATTGTATTGTGTATTTGGAGTGTGTAAGTGGTGTGTATTGTGTGGCGTTTTCCAAAAGGTAGCTTCTCCATTTGAATTGTTATATTGTGTTTTTTGTTGTTGCACATTCCTGTGAAGAGGAGAAGAATGAGCTCCATATTGTTTGTGGCAAGATTTTCCCTTTCCTCTCCCTCCCCAAACAGCTTCATAAAGCACCACCTTAAACCACCGCCCCACTCTTCTGTACTCTGTATACCCAGGGAAATAAAACCGCCTATTGATTAGTCTCTAATTAGCCTGGAAAATTGTTCCATAATGCAAATGTACACACATGGAGAAAAATAAATGTTTCAGCTTTCATGCAGAGTTATTTATGTTTTGGATACATGTGCCCTTAAGGAGAATTCGGGCAACAAATATTAAGCATCGATACTGGCAATTAAAAAGAAAACTAGCCTTTCAAAAGATCTTGACTGAAATGCTTAAAAGTGCGACGTGGTTATCAGAATAAACTCCTTTAACCCTGTGTATCTACACCGGGATATGCAACCTGAAACATCTCACAGTCCCCCGTGTCGATTTATAAATCTTTTACAGCTCTGCAATATCATCTTTGCTTCCCCGTCGCTGTGCAGAGATTTTATTTTGTGCTTGTTTTCGGGCACTCCAAAAACCCCTCCGCCTCGCATCCAGCTTCTGTAAACATCTCTCGTACAATTAACCTTTGTACAACAGGCTGTACACACACTCCTTGTGCTCGGAGTATTTATCCCTTTGTTTTATGTATTATTTATGTCTGTACACCTCACAGCAAATCCCCTTCATTCCATGCATGTAGTTTAAACACAACCTTCCCACAGTGCCGGCTACATGCATTCGTATTTATTTATGCTGCGTTGGTGGGGGAAGGAATAAATAATAATACAAAATAATAATAATCAAAAAATCCCCCTCGAGAGATTAACCAGAGGTGTGCAGAAATAAAACCCGGCTGCGTTAATTCACCCTTGCTGTATCTGCATACTTTAGCATATTGTTAATGATCTGTGGTAGCGATGCATTAATTTGGAAGGCAGTAAAAAAACCAACAAATCTGTTCTCCCAATTCAATTTAAGCCTTGTTAGTTCCACGATGACGCCTTTCGGGTCTCCGAGGGATGCGCTGCGCTTTATTTATTTTTTCTGAATGAAAAGCTAAAAATACATTTGCCATTTTATGAATGGAGCACTAAAAATACCGCTCTCGTTCACCTCTCTCTCTCTCTCTGTTCCTTTTTCACTCCTCCTTCCCCCAAATGCGTGCTTAAGTGTCCCAGGATCAGACAAATTACTCTTTCCTCAGCCTGCCCGAGCCATATTAATTTTCTGGGCTGTGAGCTGGGATGTCGGTCTACATTAACACCTGATCTGTAAGAGGCGGCTCAAAGACCTTGCGTTGAGTATTAGTCACCGGGCCCTGGGACTTGCTTCTCTTCCGCTGTGGGCTCGAGCGTCTGAGCAGCACATGCCTCGCTTCCCAATGAAACACGAACACCGTCAAACCCATCACGGCGGCGTCACGTTTGCCCCGGCCCTCTGTTCCCGTCCCCCAGGTGCCCAGGCTGCTCCTCACCATGTCTCGGGGCCTTGCAGGCTGTGAGGCGGAGTGTCCTTCGGCTCTGGGGGGCTGGTGGGGGGTCACACCTACATTTTCAGCAGGCTGCGTAGGTGAGCTTTCTCTCTGTTTTTATCTCAGATATTTCAGCATTTAGTGAGTGACAGGCTCATTAAATATTCTCATACCATGTTCCCTAACCAACCAGGACACCTGCAAAAAGCATTTCTCAGCTCGCTCATGCCTGACGGCGGGAGAGAGAGGGAGAGGGGGAGAGGGAGAGGTGAGGGGGGTGGCGCGGACAGCAGACCGGAGTGGCGAAGCTCCCGACTTGTCAGTGTTTATTCGAAGGAAATCGAAGTGACAACAGAGCAAACAAATGTCTGTGGTTTCCTCTGGCCGTTAGACCTGCCAGTGGCGTCTGAATGCTCTGATGTCGGCTGAGCCTTTGGAAATTGTAAATAAATAATGTTCACCAACGTCATTGTAATTTAAAGGGTAATAATATTGCATTGTGGGTATTTTGGGGGGTTTAGCTTAAATCTGAAGCCCTTTCGAGACACTGATTGGCCATGGCTTGTTATATCAGCCTGACAGCTCCACAGATGACTGCGCTTTTCCTCCGTGATTGCTGGGAATGGCATGCGATGGCCTCAATAGCCACTGGACAAAGCCTTGCGAGATCATCTCATTCAATAGTATTGTACGTGAACCAGGCGTGCCTGACCTGGCATTCTGCTGAATGTGATAATGTTTGTCATAAAATTATATATATTTTTGGCATAGTCCAGTCCAGTCTAGTACTGGTAACCCTGTACACTGCAAGAGCACTGTATCGTGTCTATTAAAAGTGCCACTGTACATTTCCTGCAGAATGGCTTTAAAACACAGTGCTGTGCGAAGGAATGAGTGCATTTCTCTTCTATCAACACCCTCCGAGAAACAACATCCATGTACTATTAACTTTCCTATTGTGGAAAAAATCCGGTTACCATTTATGTCCTTTAAAACATACATAACAAAAACACGCAGTGCGATTTACTCTACTTAATATAGTCCCATTGACTTAGCTCTCCCGAGTGTTTACACAAGGCATTCATTCAAATTTTTGGCTCTCCTTCTAGAAAAAGGCAGATCACGGCCCGTCTGTGGGGAGGCTGCCTCTGTCCCCTCTGTTCTTGCATCAGCTGGGAGACCTCTGGATGCCACGACTGCGCCAGTCACAATATTTACATATTTCGCTGGAAGAAGATCGTATTAGACTTAACAAGCTGCGGAGAGCTATGAGGGGTATGCGGCTCATTCCGGAGGAGGAAACATTCCTCCTTTTTCTCATACCTCATCTGGAATGCAGTGATGTCACGGGCAGGAGCTGCTCAGGAACAGCGCAGTGTGAAATATTCACTCGCAGAAAAAATAGATCTATATTTGACTCTTAATCTTTTTCCTAGAGCTTGAAAGTTTATGTTACAAATTTCCTCTGGAGTCTGGAGTGTTTTCAAAGTACTTGTTTTTCCGGGAAAAGGTTTTCCAACCCCAAACATCTTCTATATCATTAGCAGTTTTTTCCAACCTATTCTTGACTTACTTATATGTTACATGTTTTTTTCCCCATTTTCTCTGTTATGCAAATTCAGTCTAGATGTGATTCTGCTTCCATTCCCTTGCCAGCCATGTTTTTTTGATGCATTGATATTCTTGGATACACTTCTCCATTAACGAAAGCGTTACTCAACAGTTGTTATTACTAAAAATTGATTCTTAGAGAAAGCATCCAGAAAATCTCCACTCCTCTGTTCTCCTCTCTTTCAATAATGCAAGTGGCACTAACCTCTGACCTCACTAACCTCACCTTTACCTCTCAACAAGCCTCTCACCTCTCTCCTTTGACTATAGTGTCCTGCAGCCCTTTCATATGAGGACGTAACAAAAACAAAAATAATCCAAGGCAATCTTTAGTTGTAACCCAAAGTAATGGGCAAAAAAACTGTGGAATAATACTGGGAAAAACAAAAAATAGACACTTGAGGTCAAAGAAGAGTTATGTTGGTTAAAGCTTTATTAAGTTGAAAGCTGGGTGAACATGTAGAGTCTTGGGCAAAGGCAGGACGCCATTTTGCTTTGGCTGACATTACTGAAGTGAAAACTGAACACTTTGGAAGCAGTGGCTTTATATCGACCTGATATGCCTCATATGTGTGTGAGAAATGTTGCTTAGTTCTTTAAAAACAACACATGAAATGAACAGGACTGGGAGCTAAAAAGTGGCAACAGTTTTAAAGGGGAAAACAATGTAATTTACAGTGTTTTTACGTTTTGTAAATATACGTGATTGTACAGTTTGACGTTTGTTGTAAACGTTGGTCAAGATTGCTCTTCTCGTTGTGGCGAGAGTCAGGGAAAGAATGCTCTGCTTCAGACTGCACTGATGCACTCTGTAATGTCAGACTCGCTGCGTATTAAGCTGTTTCAGGAGCCCCCCCACACACACAGTTTTCCAGTTGTCCTCCGTCTGTGGTGTGTGGTTAGAGTAACGAGTCTGTGCCGCAGCGACTCGTAAAGGTTAAAGAAATTGATTCCACCGAAATGAGAGAGATGACAAAGGCATCGAAAGAGGTGACCAACCCTAAGAAATAATCAGCATATAAATGAATGTAGTCTGGTTACCAAATAGAAAGGGCAATGTTGTCATCGCTCGGGCAAGATCTGAGTCGGAGGAGCTGCGGGCGCCTGGCCCCTCTCACACCGGCCCCCACGGCGGCCGAGGCACGGAGGGACGCCACAGCACCGGTGATATAGATGATATAGATGCCACTCTGGCAGGCCGTTGGGTCGGCCACATCTCTGAAGAGTCAGCAACCAGCTCCATGGCATGAATATATTTCAAGAAAGATATCGCTGCTCTAGAGGCAGTTCAGAGGAGAGCAACCAGACTTATTCCAGGTCTGAAGGGAATGTCCTACTGAGAGACTGAGGAACTGAACCTTTTCACCCTGGAACAGAGGAGACTACGTGGGGACTTGATCCAAGTCTTCAAAATCATGAAAGGCATCGACCACATCAAACCAGAGGAGCTTTTCCAGATCAGCAGGGACACACGCACCCGGGGACACAAATGGAAATTGGGCTTCAAGGCATTCAAGACAGAAAACAGGAGACACTTCTTCACACAGAGAGGCGTCACAATGTGAACAAACTCCCCAGCGATGTGGCTGATTCGACAATTTGGGAACATTCAAAATCAGACTGGATAGGATCCTTGATCACTTAGTTATTAATGGACACCAAACGAGCAGGATGGGGCGAATGGGCTCCTCTCGATTGGACACTTTCTTATGCTCTGTGTTCTTATGATTTTATGTATTTATTCATTGATGGATCTGATTGTTGATTGATCGGTTGTTGATTTAATTAAGTGGTCAAGGGATGGCAGGGAATTATTATTATTATTGCACAGAAGCTTATATGGACCATTCCCAGTTGTAGATCCTCTTATTTGGATTGTGAGCAAAGATTCTCTGTCCATCTCAATATAACATATTACTTCAGTATATATAATTAAGCTGATTGCTAGTGTTTACCGAGCTAAACGTAATATTATCATTACAGTATACACACCGGGCTCCGCACTGTTCGCTTGTGTTTCGCTTCGCTGTCGTTTTCGCTAAATATTATTATTATAATTATGATTATGATTGATTGCTGTATATATACTAATATTGCTTGCTGTATCACCTTTTACTTACAGGGTTTTTTCCTTACAGCTTTCCAAAGAGCCACGGCAAAGTAAATAGTTTGTGTTTACATAAAGCACTTTGGAAACCTTGTGCTCCTAGAGGCGCTATGAATAAAGCGATTTCCATCCCCCCAGTTTGCAAATGATGTATTCAGTAGAAATTAAAGAGTTAATACAGGATGGAGTTTTACACGATGGATTAGTTAACAAAGATACTAAAAATAAAACTGCTTCATCATTTGTTGTTGTTGAAGAGGACGTTAATAGACACATTAGATTATTGGATGTCTCCCACAGATTCTGTTCTCCGTCTTTATTTTAAAATGATGTGGCCAACTTACAACAGGGAGTGGCTGTGTGCGGTCTGGGAGAGGAGGCGGACTCCTGCCTGTCGGAAGCCAAGATGTCTTGCGCTGAAGACGAATTATCTGTCAGCTCGACCGCATGGCTGCACCTCCTCCAGCCAACTGTGCACAGCTGTTACAAACCCGTACTCCAGGATTATTAACAACAAAGAATAAATACAATCAAGTAAGTAAATACGTAAATAAAACTCAGCTGAGAGTGTTGTATGGGAAGTGAAGCGTAGCCCCTTTCAGGAAGCATTTGTGTTTGTGCATTTTGGGAAGACTTCATCGCAAATTTGCAGTTTTGTGGAAGCGCTGACGTCGCGGGGCCCCTTCGTGTGCCGGGCTGCAGTGCACCCCACTGTCTGCTCAGATGTTGTTGGCCCGTCTCCCGGCTCACTGGCTCCCTCAGCTTTTATTGACTTTTATACTGAAAGGTCGATTAAGTTCTACAGGGGATATTTACTCATGCTTTCATTGTAAAGCACAAGCATCGACGATAACCTTTCCCTCTGTTTGCCTGACATTCTACCACAATAAAGCACCTAAGCACAATACACGGACAAACACCGACTGAATATTTTCCGCAGGTGACCTTTATGGTACACGGGGAGGCGTTAGACATCATACTACCACCATGCATAAACATCAACTTGTTTTTATTTTATTTTTCATCTACATGGTGCGAGTATCCACCTGCTAGGCCCTGCGACAATCCTCAAAATTAAAGGCATGAATAAATTATATATATATTTTTTCTTTTCATTGTTACTTTGACAGAAACAGAGAAGCTGTTCCCAACATTGTGCAGTCTTTTCATCTTTAGACAACTGCCAAAAGAGGGATTCCCATTGGTGTGAAGTTGTGTAGACCCACCCAAAATAACCCCGGTGAATCTGACCTCCGCTACAGACAGCAGGCACAGGAGGAAGTTGGTGTGACCAGAAAACCACACGGTCACCCAGCTGAACGCAGGAGGATCTCGCCGTATTTCTTTTGTGTCACTGTTGAAGGCCAGTCAGAGTTATTGACCGAGATATTGACGGATCGGAGTAGACCTCATGAATGCTAGTGCGACTGCAGCCAGTAGCATCGCTAGTTCACTGCAGAGATAATGATGGCCACGACCCGAGGACCAGAAGAACAGAGCAGCACAGAGCTGGAGGGAAAACCCAGGTGTCGGAAGGACACTTGTAAAATCCCCCAGTCCCGATTTTGTCACCTTGCAAGCCACACGATTGTCCTATGTTGGTGTGTGTAGGTAGCTTGGCAATATTGGAAGCACAGATTTGTGGTTTGTTTGTTCAAGGGCATCACAGGTGCTGCCAGACATTGTGAATGGCTCCTGCTGGGGCACCAATAAGACCCCCTGAGGGTTGGCATCCTGTTGCCTAGGCTGGAGGCCTTGACTCATAGATAGGAGGATAAAGGTATTCAGCTTCTCCTCCTCGTATCTCAGAGCTCAGACTTGAACCTCATTGAACCACAGTCATGTCCCACTATTAGGTGAGGATCAGCGGCAACGTTGTCAGTGTTGTGGCAGCGACAGGACAGCAGTGGGAAACAACATCTACTTCCTGCCAAACAGGATGAGGCTCTAAAGTGGCCTGACAGGGATTGTCACTGTGTCTTTGTCCTTGTTTTGCGTTTGTAACTTTTCACACCAAACTCGTCCTTTTCAGTGTATTGGAGGTGGGCAGAATGTCACGGCAGCTGTATCTGAAGAGCCCAGAGCAGCTGTCATACTTCGAGGCATTCTGGGACTTTTCTTCTTTGTGGAAATCCTCAACATTGACACATTCAGTATGAGTGAGGCATCGTTGCACACATGTGGGTCTCCCTCCGTACTATTCCCTGTAGCTCACCCCCTCACGGCCGCTCTGCTGGCAGCACATGTGCCGACTGTGTTCATGCACTCGACAGGGATTGTTACATGTTCTTACGAGCCCGTTAGTTTGACACTAACCGCTCCTGTACTAAACTTTTTATTTCTTTATTTTATTACACCTATTAATAACAAGAATAATTGAGATAAATGGATTACATTGCGTGTGGATGTAATAACATTGCTTGGCGTTCCCTCTGGTGGGGGGGTGCTGATGGCCTCGTCCTCATGGCCAGGTCATCTGTCCCTCAGTCGAGCGAGTCGAGGCCAAAATAAACTCTGTCTAGATATGTCTATTTGGCTTGTCTGAACTCCTGAATTTATCTTGGTGCTTAAGTCGAAAGGGGGAGACAATAATACTTTTTTAAACACAAACGTGCGCATGTGTAACATGTGTCTGGCCAGCCTGTACGCTTCAAACCGAGACGCTGATGGTCAAAGAGCTTGTGAGGGAAGACGCGTCATCGCCAGGTTTTCAGAGAGGAGGCACGAGGTACTCGAGGGCCAGGTTGAAAAGGGCACCGCTTTTGAGAGCCGTTTGCCAATTAACAGGAAAGATTCTTCAGCCGGGGCTGGAGAACGCGCGGGGGAAGCATCCCTCAGCCGCTCCATCACCGTGACAGCTTCAGTCTCACAAATGAGCCGGGGCCGCCGTCGACGGAGGTGATGGCGAAATTGTTAATATGGATCCAAGTGACGTGCGTGTGGTTTCTTTCTCTCTCTCTCACTTTGTTTCATTCCCGTTCAATCTCTTTTTCATCTCTCTCTCTCGCTCTCTCTCTCAGAAAGCCGCCTTGTTTCCTTATTGTCGTCGTTACGGGCGCTGGTCTCCGTCACGAGCGCTAATGAAAATAGTTATTATGTTATCTTTCAACGATACACGCGTTATATAACAGTCAATCATTTCACTAAGGTAGCTTTAACGAGTCTCTGATGAGGACGCTGAGGAGACTGAGGGCTGTTGCAGGGCAGCATTCAACGTTTTATTTATTCTTAGAGTTTTCATTTGTTTCTTTGATTCAGAGGGGGATCACAGGGTCCCCCGCCCAGATGTGTCCCGAGTTACCAGTCCTCAGTGTCTGGGAACGAGCTTCTTTGCACACAGCTCGTTAAATGCAATTAATTTGTGAGAGCAAGTTCACACCACAGATATGAAGATCTTGATGGAACGTGTAATTGATACTCACAGTTGTCTGTATCCTCTGGATTTAATAAACATTTGGCACTTGATTTTCTTTGCTTCTTCTCATCATTTGCTTGTGAAAAGATTGAGCCCCAGCGCCTGGAACAATAGGTAGTTTGGCACCTTTCTAAAATAACATCCTTGTCTGTAAGCTGTGCTGCCTTTTATAATAAGCAAAATAAAAGACAGATTTATACACAGTTTCTCTGGTAGATTATTACCAAGGTGTTTGATGCTAAATCAGTATCTTAACAACTCACAAAAAAAAAAAAAAAAAACACGACAACAACAACAACGACAGAAACAAAGTGCGACCCGGCCGAAACAAGCTGCTGGTGGATGATTCAGTGATCACCCACTGATTATTACAGGCCAAAAAAAAAATTCATACTTCTTATAAGAGGACCAGAAATAGTGCGCATTAAAGTTTGAACATTTCTGTACATTTGTGAGCGATGTTTAATGGAATGCAACCTCCTTGACTGAAATAACTCTCGCCGAACGTCATCACCGGTTATTTATAGAGTAGTCATCTTTGGGCATGCAAGTGCCTTTTCATGTCGGAATCAATGTGTGCCCCCACCCCCACCTCCTTGTTGCAAGAGAGCTTGTAATCTCAGATGAATATAGTATAATATTGAGGAGAAAATGGCAACATGAAAGGAACACCCAGGAGTTTATTCTGGTGCTTCCCTTGTTTGTGAAAGAGGGGGGAAAAAGAGGAGAAAACAACCACTCGGAACTGTTTCTACTTCAGTTGCTTGTGTCCTGTTAAGATGTACACGGCAGCAAACTCGTTTTGGTGACTTTCAAAACTTTGCTGTACAGGTCCCCAGCATCCAAACAAAGATAACTTACCAAGAGAGAATCATTCCAGGTCATGGCTCAGACGTCACTCCGCCGATCGACCTCGGCCTGTTGTTTTGTTTTTGTTTGTTTTTCTTGGCCTTTTAAAAAACAAAATGGGATCAATTAGGGCTTCGGGAAGTGTCCCAGAGACCCATGCTGTATTTTCACGTTTGCTACTTTTTAGCAGTGGGCGCATTTAAAGACACCAGTAGGGTTTTCTTTGTGTGCGTCCGTATCTCTGAAATGACATTTACCTTGGGAAGGAGATTTATTAGCGGACATAAAAGTCACAGGGATGTACATGCGAGGGGACTAGCATGCCTCTGATGCCGCTGATATATTGTCCGCTCAGACCCTGCTGTATAAAGCGGCGCTGCGAAAGCACTTAAAGTCTGTATGCCTCAATTGATTGGGCTGACGAACCATTGATCTCTGGCTGAAGTGAATTTATCAGCAATTAAGGTCGTGTTAAATCTGCTTAATAGATGTCTTCCTGATGCAGGGGACCCAGGCAGCTCGACCGCAGAGAGGGAACACCCCGGATCACAAGCAGCTGTGATTTACGGGGAACCACGAATCCCATGGCTGTCAAAGAGCGAATTACACTTACTCCTAACATTTTACTTTCTATATCATTCCCTTCCCTCTGCAGTGCATTAAGTTCACAGCCAGCTGAGTAAGTATTGAAATTGCAGGTTTGGTGAGTGCATTTCCCCAGGTGAGACGAGCCGCGCGGCTGACAGCCAACCGGCTCTTTGCACAGCGGAGAAGTGCCTTGTGTCTGAGAGACCTTGGATCAATGTTTCTAATAAAGGCTATCATTTTTCTTTCACAACTGTCGCTAAACACGTCAGTGTGTGTTCAGCCGCCCCTTGTACTGCTGTAGCACGGATTATGAGGCATCTAAACATTATAAAAGGGTTTAACCTGTTTGGCGTACGTTAAAAAGACTCCCAGTCAGATTAACAACAGAGGGAATGCAGAAAATACAGCACTATGTGTCAGTGGGTTTTATTTGTGTTTATTCAAGCTGTATATACACCTTGAATGGTGTTTAAACATTTATATGTGTATACAAAGATCGTATAATAATAAAAAGAAGGTTGTGAATTGGACATAGGGGTGTATTACCCAGAATGCAACTCCATTACCCAAGGTGGATTTGGGACTCTTGTATCTCAAGGGTCAGAACGGCTCAGGGTCTGACAGGCACGGCTCACATCTTAATCACACTCAGAGACAGATCTTCCTACTCTCTTTCGGACCGTCTTTGTTTCTTGCCTTCACCCAGTCTGGAAAATGAGACCGGGCTTCTGACCATCTCCGACGCTGTGTCACGCGGCCTCAATAACTGTGGTCAAGAGGTTTCTGGTCCATCACACAGCCCTGAAACCATGTCTGTGTGGGTGGGACTCTGGGTCTCATCTGACCAGGACAACACAGAAGAGGTGTGGACAGCATCTCGTGTTTGTGTTTTGATAATGATTGAATTTGCGATCCCAGAATTCCATGCAGCCGTTTTTTCTCGGTCGTGTTGAAAGTTGCCCGTTGTTTCAGAAGCACTGCCTGAGGAGAGTCATTATTGCCGTGATCAGCGGTTGAGAAGGGGATTATCACTGATGGCCAGCTCGATTCCAAGCTGTGGTGAGAACGGTGAACTGTCAAAGTGTTGTGGTGGCCGGGTGACATGTCTCTGCCCACCAGCAGCCCACCACGGTATCTTGCCCTCATCCGCTCTCTGTGTTGTGATTGACAGGAGTGACAGGGGAAACAATGGCACACAGATCAACAAGACTATTGCTGTAGTTCTGTGCATCTTGGATTGAGAGTGTTTATATAGTTTGCAAGTTGTACTTTTATCTTTTTACAGTAACCTGAATGCTTGTGTGGTTTATTTGTTGACCAATCTCAGCTCCTTATTGGCATCTATGAATGTGTGTGTTAGCCCAGTAGCTAGATTATCGATGATGTTTATACATTCATACACTATTCTCCTTCTTGTACTAGATTATTATTATTATTATTATTATTATTATTATTATTATGATGCATGCATAACAGATGAAGGACAGCTAAATAAATTAATACAACTATACTCGGATGTCAGACTTTACGTAATGCAAATTTAATGCTGTGTAATTGGAGCGTGCATAGTTCAGCGTTACAAAACATCTGAGATCATTCACAAGGTTTCTGTTCCTCGCCTCCTATCTTTTCCCTCTCTCCTCTTCCTTCCCTTCCTTCCCTCTGCTCCATGTCCATGTCCCTCTCAGGCTCACTCCCCTCTCCATGCTCCCGTCAGGCACCAGACCGGGACCCTGAACTGGGCCCGAATGCTCAGACGAGCCCGTTGGCTTCACTAGCACAGGCAGCAGCCCCTGCGCCCGGCAGCGGCCAGCAGGGGGAGAGAACGCCACACACATGCCTCCCCACGGCTCAGCCACCCGGCCGCTCGGCTCTGCCATTGGCATTCCACGTAGGGAGCTGTGGATCCTCACATGTCATACCAAACATCAGAGATTTAGTGAGCAGCGTACGTGCTAAAAACACTACTTTCCGGCACATTGCCATCAATAATAAATAAAGGTTACGGGTTCGTTCTCTATTGGCTGATGCTTTTCTTTGGGCTGCTGCTGCTTCTTTTGCCTCTTCTGCGTCCGTCTGCTCCTGCTTCCTCCTCCTCTTCTTCCTTCTTGGTTCTTCTCCTTCTCCTTGGCAACTCAAAGCAACTATAGACGTTCCTATGATGTTTAAAAATGATACCTGACACCTTGGGTTCATGTGTGATGCTGGTTATTCCCTCAAATCCTCGCGGCCCCCTTTATAACAGGCTTTATTTGTTTCCCTATGTGCCTCCTGTCCCTGTTCAGGGCACGACTAAGTGGGCTGTTTAATTTAGGATGTCTCCATTTGATGTTACTCTGTGTCCGATCCTTGAGCTGAACAAACACAAAGTATTGCTAGAGTGCCCTCTGCCAGAGGTTTCAGCACCGATCTATGTTGTTGTGCAGCGCGTCTTTGTTGTTGACGTTGACGTATATGTCCTGAACCGAGAGCAGTGAGTGGCTCCGTGTCTCTCCCTCTACGTCTTGTTGACACAGGGACATTATTGTTACGAGACAGAGGTCCTGACGGCTGAAATCTTGAATCCGTCGATTGTCATACACTGTGGCTCCGTTCCAGGCCTGGCAGATTAAAATAGTCTTTAACGGGCAATGCATAACGGTCTGGGCATAAACTTGGCACACGCTCCGCTCTAATTAATTATTAGCTTTTGTTTGGATCTGGGTCATACAACAATCTGCCATGATACCATTAACAAGAAGACGTTCAAAGCTTTCTGCTCCGGTACAAAACGCAGTGCTCTCTCTCTCTCTCTCTCTCTCTCTCTCTCTCTCTCTCTCTCTCTCTCTCTCTCTCTCTCTCTCTCTCTCTCTCTCTCTCTCTCTCTCTCAATCCAGAAGAGACATGATCTAAATTCAAAATGTTTACATGAAAATAAATGTGTATTTGTTTTATATATATATATATATATATGATGAAATGTGTGTGTGATTTTGTATCACTACTTCTAGGAAATGTATGGCGCAACCAACTTCACTTTGCTTGTTTTTCTAGTCTGCTAGTGCAATCGTTCATCTTTTTTCGTTCTCTCCTTTCTTTTAGTTTTTTCATACGGGATATAAGGTGTGAACGTTTCCCACTGTGTCTGCTTGTTTAATTTGACAGGTTTTAGTGTGTTGAATTTCTTGGAAAACCCCCGACCGATTCTCCGCTTGATTGATGTGCCGCGTCATCATTTTATTTGAATGATCGAATACCTTCCATACTACTTATTTTTTACAAGACATGTAATCACTCTACATGACTTTGAATTGTTTTGTCATGAACCGATATTTTTCCCCCTTTAGCTGCGTCTCAAACACATTAGCTTTTAGCCTAATTGACTACCGCTGAATAATGCTGTCGACACACGTTATGAAATGAAATATGGCCAATCGTGAGCTTAAAACAATTTACAGTGGCGGTTGATTTATTTTGGGTTCTCATTTCCTCGGACGTACGATGTAAAGCTGCATCCTGCCAAATGCCATGCTTTCCTTTTTTCCTCCTCTGTTTCCCAGGCTAAATAATTTGGTCACTCCCTGGCTTTTGCTCCAGCAGAGGCAGGTTTTATCCAATTTCAAAGCAATTACGATGTAGCATTTGCAAAGTTCGCTTCTTTTTTCCATG